>NW_005356635.1:6107165-6113466 GCF_000412655.1 Myotis brandtii
TTTGTTGATTTGTTGATGATAGCCATTCTGACAGGTGTGAGATGGTATCTCATTGTTGTTTTGATTTGCATCTCTCAGATGATTAGTGACTTTGAGCATGTTTCCATGTGTCTCTTGGCTTTCTATATGTCCTCTTTTGAAAAGTGTCTAGATCCTGTGCCCATATTTTTATTGAATTGGTTACCTTCCTTTTGTTAAGTTGTATGAATTCCCTATGAATTTTGGAGATTAAACCCTTATTGGAGATAACATTGGCAAATATGTTCTCCCATGCAGTGGGCTTTCTTGTTGTTTTGTTGATGGTTTCTTTTGCTGTGCAGAAGCTTTTTATTTTTATGTAGACCCATTTGTTTATTTTCTCCTTAGTTTCTATTGCCCTAGGAGTTGTCTCAGTAACGATATTGTTACTACAATTGTCTGCTATTTTGCCTATAGCTTCTTCTAAGATTTTTATGGTTTCCCATTTTACACTTAAGTCCTTTATCCATTTTGAGTTTATTTTTGTGTATGGTGTAAGTTGGTGGTCTAGTTTCATTTTTTTCATGTATCTGCCCAATTTTTCTAACACCATTTATTGAAGAGACTGTCTTGACTCCATTGTATGCTGCTCTTGCCTTTTTTGTCAAATATTAATTGAGCACAATGATTTGTGTCAATTTCTGGGTTCTTTGTTCCATTCCATTGGTCTATATGTCTGTCCTTGTGCCAGTACCAGGCAGTTTTGAGTACAGTGGCTTAAGTATAGCTTGATATCTGGTATTGTGATCCCTAGAACTTTGCGCTTCTTTCTCAAGATTGCTGCAGCTATTCTGGGTCTTTTTAATCCAGATGAATTTTTCGAGAGTTCGTTCTAGGTCTTTGAAGTATGCTGTTGGTATTTTAATGGGGATTACATTGAATTTATAGATTGCTTTGCATAGTATGGACATTTTAATGATGTTGATTCTACCAATCCATGAACATGGTATGTTCTTCCATTTGTTTTTGTCTTCCTCTAACTCTTTCTTAAAATGTCCTGAAATTTCTAAATACAGGTCCTTTACCTCCTTGGTTAAATTTATTTGTAGGTATGTTAATTTTTTTGTTGCAATGGTAAATGGGATTGTTGTTTTAGTTTTTATTTCTGAGTTTATTATTGGTGTATAAAAAAGACACAGACTTCTGGGTGTTAATTTTGTATCCTGCTACATTGCTGAATTCATTTATAAAGTCCAGTATTTTTTTCAGGGAGTCTTTATGGTTTCCTGTGTACAATATAAGGTCATCTGCAAATTTAAGGAATTTCCCCTCATTGTACAAACACCTTTCTACACTCTTTCCTCACATTGAGAAGGAATTTACACATATTTCCAACTATTCCTACAGTTTACTGCTGCTTTCCAGGGAATTCTCTGTGGTTTTTAACACTGTGCTACAGTGTGCTTACTGCTCTATTTAAGGGATTTCCCCGCATTGTACAAACACCTTTCTATATACTCTTTCCTCACCTTGAGAAGTGATTTCCACGTGTTTTGTGACTATTTCATCCAGTTCACTGTTACTTTTCTATGAATTCCTAGTGGTTTATTAGACTGTGGTATAGTATGCTTATTGCTCTATTTCAGGGATTTCCCTGCATTGTACAAACACCATTCCCTACTTTTTCCTCACATTGAGAAGTGTTTTCCAGGTGTTTTCTAACAATTTTGTCCAGTTTACTGCTGCTTTTCAGTGAATTCCTGGTGTTTTCTAAGACTGTGGTATAGTGTGCTTACTGCTCTTTACCACGGATCTCCCTGCATTGTGAAAACAGATTTCTGAACTCTTTCCTGATGTTTAGAAGTGATTTCCACCTGTTTTCCAACTATTTCCTACAGATTAGTGCTGCTTTTGAGTAAAATCCCAGTGGTTTCTAACACTGTGCTATCGTGTGCTGTATGCTCTTTAGCACTGATTTCCCCTCATTCTCAAATACCTTTCTCCACTCTTTCCACACGTTCTAAAGTGATTTTCTATCAATTTCTAACTATTTGGTATAAGTTATTGCTGCTTTTCAGTGAATTCCTAGTGGTTTCTAACACTGCTCTAGTGAGCTAAATGCTCTATTTAAGGGATTTGCCTGCATTGTACAAACACCTTTCTACACTCTTTCCTCACATTGAAAATGGATTTATACTTTTTTTCTAACTATTCATACAGGTCACTGCTGCTTTACATTGAATTATCAGTGGTTTCCTGTGCTATAGCATGCTTACTGCTCTATTTCAGGGATTTCCACACATTGTACAAACACCTTTCTACACTCTTTCCTCACCTTGAGAAGAGATTTACACTTATTTTGCAACCATTTTGTACAGTTTACAGTGGCTTTTCAGTGAATTCTCAGTGGTTTCTAACACTGTGTTACAGTGTGCTTATTGCATTTAAGGAATTTCCCCGCATTGTACAAACACCTTTCTACACTCTTTCCTCACTTTGAGAAGTGATTTCCACTTGTTTTGTAACTATTTTGTCCAGTTTACTGCTGCTTTACAGTGAATTCCTAGTGGTTTCTAAGACTGTTAAAGTGTGCTTATTGCTCTAAGGGATTTCCCCGCTTGTACAAACACCTTTCTACACTCTTTCCTCACATTGAGAAGGGATTTACACTTGTTTTGGAACTATTTTGTACAGTTTACCACTGCTTTTCAGTGAATTTCCAGTGGTTTCCAAGACTATGGTATAGTGTGCTTACTGCTCTTTACCAGGGATTTCCCCGCATTTTACAAACAGCTTTCTACACTCTTTCCTGATGTTTAGAAGTGATTTCCATCTGTTTTCCAACTATTTCGTACAGTTTAGTGCTGCTTTTGAGTGAAATCCCAGTGGTTGCTTACACTGTGCTACAATGTGCTTACCTCTCTATTTCAGTGATTTCCCCACATTATACAAACACCTTTCTACACTCTTTCCTCACCTTGAGAAGTGATTTCCACGTGTTTTGTGACTATTTCATCCAGTTCACTGTTACTTTTCTATGAATTCCTAGTGGTTTATTAGACTGTGGTATAATATGCTTATTGCTCTATTTCAGGGATTTCCCTGCATTATACAAACACCTTTCTACACTCTTTCCTCACCTTGAGAAGTGATTTCCACGTGTTTTTTTTTAACTATTTTGTCCAGTTTACTGCGGATTTTCAGGGAATTCCAAGTAGTTTCCAATACTATGGTATAGTGTGCTTACTGCTCTTTACCAGGGATTTCCCCGCATTTTACAAACAGCTTTCTACACTTTTTCCTGATGTTTAGAAGTGATTTCTCCCTGTTTTCTAACTATTTCGTACAGTTTAGTGCTGCTTTTGAGTGAAGTCCCAGTGGTTGCTAACACTGTGATATGCTGTGCTTTCTGATCTTCAGCACTGATTGCCCCTTATTCTCAAACACATTTATATACTCTTTCCTCATGGTGAGAAGTGATTTCCACCTGTTTTCTATCTATAATGAAGTTTAGAGCTGCTGTTTGGTGAATTCAAAGTGGTTTCCAACAGTGTGCTATAATGTGTGTAGTGTTCTTCAGCACTGATTTCACCTAATTCTCAAACACCTCTCTATACTTTTTCCACATGTTCAAAGATGATTTTCACTTGCTTTCTAACTATTTGGTATAACTTACTGCTGCTTTTCAGTGAATTCCTAGTGTTTTCTAACACTACAATAGTGTGCTTATTGCTCTATCTAAGGTATTTCCTCTCATTATACAAACAATTTTCTATACTCTTTCCTCACATTGAAAGGGGATTTACACTTTTTTCACAACTATTTTGTACAGTTTACTGATGGTTTTCATATCCCTGCTGATTATTATATCCCACCTAAGAGTGACATCATGTTATATTTATTTTTCTCTGACTGGCTTATTTCGCTTAGCATAATGCTATTCAGTTCCATCCATGCTGCTGCAAATGGTAAAAGTTCCTTCTTTTTTATACTGGCATAGTATTCCATTGTGTAGATGTACCACAGTTTTTTAATCCACTCATCTAGTGATGGGCACTTAGGTTGTTTCCAAATCTTAGTCTTGTAGTCTTATGGTTTCCCATCTTACATTTAAGTTCTTTACCCATTTTCAGTTTGTTTTTGTGTATGGTGTTAGTTGGTGATCTAGTTTCATTTTTTTGTATGTATCTGATCAAATTTTCCAGCACCATTTATTGAAGAAACTGTCTTGACTCCATTGTATGCTCTTGCCTCCTTTGCCAAATATTAATTGAGCATAATTGCTTGGGTTGATTTCTGGGTTCTCTGTTCTGTTCCATTAGTCTATATGTCTGTTCTTTTGCCAATACTAGGCAGTTTTGAAAACCATAGCTTGGTAATACAGCTTGATATCTGGTATTGTGATCCCTCCAACTTTGTTCTTCTTTCTCAAGATTGCTGTGGCTATTCAGGGTCTTTTTTTATTGCAGATGAATTTTTGGAGAGTTTGTTCTAGATCTTTGAAATATGTCATTGGTATTTTAATGGGAATTGCATTGAATCTGTGGATTGCTTTAGGTAGTATGGACATTTTAATGATGTTGATTCTACCAATCCATGAACACGGTATGTTCTTCCATCTGTTTATGTCTTCCTCTATCTCTTTTTTCAACGTCCTGTAGTTTTCTGAGTAGAGGTCTTTTACCTCTTTAGTTAAGTTTATTCCTAGGTATCTTATTTTTTTGGTGCAATGGTAAATGGGATTTTAAAAAAATCTCTCTTTCTGTAAGTTTACTATTGGTGTATAGAAATGCCGTAGATTTATTGGCTTTAATTTTGTATCCTGCTACATTGCTGAATTCATTTATTAAGTCTAATAATTTTTTGATGGAATCTTTAGGGTTTTCTATGTACAGTATCATGTCATCTGTGAATAATGATAATTTTACTTTTTCTTTTCCAATTTGGATGCCTTTTATTTCTTCTTCTTGTCTGATTGCAATGGCTAGTACTTCCAGTACCGTGTTGAACAGGAATGGTGAGAATGGGCATCCCTGTCTTGTGTCTGTTCTTAGGGGAAATGGTTTTAGTTTTTTCCCATTGAGTATGATGTTGGCTGTGGGTTTGTCACAAATGTTGAGGTATGATCTTTTTTTTTTTAAATATATTTTATTGATTTTTTACAGAGAGGAAGGGAGAGGGATAGAGAGTTAGAAACATCGATGAGAGAGAAACATCGATCAGCTGCCTCCTGCACATCTCCTACTGGGGATGTGCCTGCAACCCAGGTACATGCCCTTGACCGGAATCGAACCTGGGACCCTTCAGTCCACAGGCCGATGCTCTATCCACTGAGCCAAACCGGTTTTGGCGAGGTATGATCCTTCTATTCCCACCTTGCTGAGAGTTTTTATCAAGAAAGGTTGTTGGATTTTGTCAAATTCTTTTTCTGCGTCAATTGATATGACTAAGTGATTTTTATCTCTCAATTTGTTTATGTGATGTATCATGTTTATTGATTTGCGGATATTGTACCATCCTTGCATCCCTGGGATAAACCCTACTTGGTCATGGTGTATGATATATCTAATGTACTGTTGGATCTCATTTGCTAGAATTTTGTTGAGGATTTTGGCATCTATGTACATGAGGGATATTGACCTATAATTCTCTTTCATTGTGTTGTCTTTATCTGGTTTTGGTACTAGGGTGATGCTGGCTTCATAGAATAAGCTTGGAAGTGGTCCTTCCTCTTGGATTTTTTGGAATAGTATGAGGAGTATAGGTTTTAGTTCTTCCTTGAATGTTTGGTAAAACTACCCTGTGTAAGCCATCTGGCCCTGAGCTTTTGTTTGCTGCAAGCTTTTTGATGACTGCTTCAATTTCTTCCATTGTTATTGGCCTATTGAGACTTTTAGAATCTTCCTGCATGAGTTTTGGAAGGTTGTATTTTTCTAGGAATATGTCTATTTCCTCCAGGTTGTCTAGTTTGTTGGTATAGAGTTGTTCATAGTATTTTTTAACAATCCTTTGTATTTCTGTGAGGTCTGTTGTTATTTTGTCTCTTTCATTCCTGATTTTGTTTATTTGGGTTCTCCCTCTTTGCTTCTTGGTGAGCTTGGCTAGAGGTTCACCAATCTTGTTTATCCTTTCAAAGAACCAGCTCTTAGTTTCATTGATATTCTGTATTGGTTTTTTTTTTTTTTGGTTTCTATGTCATTCACTTCTGCTCTGATCTTTATTATCTCCTTCCTTCTGGATACTGTGGGCTTTTCTTGTTGCTCTCTTTCTAATTCTATGAGTAGTAGAGTTAGATGATTTACTACCTTTTTTTTTTTTTTTTTTTTTTTTGGGGGGGGCCTGT
>NW_005356635.1:6113600-6134592 GCF_000412655.1 Myotis brandtii
TGTTGATTTTCTCCCTTTTTTTTTTTTTTTTTGCTTTTTGAGGTAGGCCTGTAGAGCTATAAACTGCCCTCTCAGGACTACTTTCATTGTGTCCCATAGATTTTGGATTGTTGTGTTTTCACTGTCATTCATTTCCAACATGTGTTTAATTTATTCTTTGATCTCTTTGGTAAACCAATCATTGTTTAATAGCATGCTTTTCAGCTCCAAGTGTTTGAATTTTTTGGATTGTTTTTATTGTAGCTTATTTCTAATACTATGCCATTGTGGTCTGAGAAGATGCTTGATATGATTTCAATCGTCTTGAACTTCGGAAAACTTTGCTTGTGATCCAATATGTGGTCTATTTTTTAAAATGTCCCATGTGCACTTGAGAAGAACATATATTCCATGGCTTTGGGGTGAAATGTTCTTAAGGTGTCAGTTAAGTCCATTTGATCTAGTGAGTCATTTAGGATTGCTGTTTCTTTTGCTGATTTTTTTGTCTAGAGGGTTTATCCAGTGATGTCAGTGGTGTATTAAAGTCCCCTACTATGATTGTATTGTTGTCGATCTCTCCCTTGATATCTTCCAGGAGTTTTTTTTTATGTATTTGGGTGCTCCTGCATTGGGTGCATATATGTTTATCAGGGTTATGTCCTCTTGTTGTATTGATCCCTTTAGTATTATGACATGGCCTTCCTTATCTCTTGTTATGACCTTCTCTTTGAGGTCTATTTTGTGAGATATAAGTATTGCTACTCCATCTTTTTTTTCATTTCCATTTGCCTGAAAGATATTTTTTTATCACTTCACTTTCAGTCTGTGTGAGTCCCTTATTGTGAAGTGGGTCTCTTGTAGACAGCATATATATGGGTCATGTTTTTTTTTTTTTTTATCCATTCAGCCTCTCGATGTCTTTTGATTGGAAAATTTAGTTCATGTATGTTTAAAGTTATTATTGAAAGGTACTTGTCTGTAGCCATTTTTATTTTTTGTGCCTGTTTTCTTTCTTAGCTTTTTATTTCTTCTTTTTACACCAGTCCCTTTAGCATTTCTTGCATTGCTAGCTTGGTGGTGATAAAATCCCTTAGCCCTTTTCTGTCTGTGAAGCTCTGTATTTCCCCTTCAATTTTAAATGATAGCCTTTCTGGATAGAGTATTCTTGGATTCAGTCCCTTGCTTTGCATCACTTTGTAAATTCCCTCCCATTTTTTCTAGCCTGAAGGGTTTCTGTTTAGAAATCATTTGATAATCTAATGGGAGATCCCTTGTACATGACTTTCTTTCTTTCTCTTGCAGCCTTTAAGATTCTTTCTTTGTCCTGAACATTTGCCATTGTAATTATGATGTGTCTTGGTGTGGGTTATTTCGGGTTCATCTTGTTTGGGACTCTCTGTGCTTGTGTGACTTTTTTCTTCCCCACATCAGGGAAGTTTTCTGACATTATTTCTTCAAATAGGTTTTCTAAGCCTTGTTTCTCTTCCTGTTGTTCTAGCACCCCTATTATTCGTATGTTGCTTCGCTTAATGTTGTCCCATAGCTCCCTTAGGCTCTCCTCCTGTCTTTTAATTTTTTTCTCTAATTGCTGTTCAGTTTGGGTGTGTTTTGCTTCCCTGTCTTCTAATTCGGTCCTCCGCTTCTCCTAGTCTACTGTTGAACCTTTCCATGCTGTTTTTTTTATTGCAGCTACATCACTCTTTATTTCTTCTTGTTTCTTACATAAGTTATTAATTTTTTTCAACCATTTTTTCTTGATTTTTACATAAGTTGTTGATTTTTTCCTCCATCAGGTTTATGAACTGTATGACCCTCAGTCTGAGTTCTTTTTCTGACATATTACATGCCTCTGTTTCACTCAGCTGCTTTTCTGGTGAGTCCTCCTTTTCTTTCCTTTGTGGGTTTCTTTGTCTATCCATTTTGGGTCTCACCAACTGATTTAGATATCGAATCATGCAGAGGCTGCTCCTTTGGTGGCAGTGGCTCCTTGGGCTGCGGTTTCTCCTCGGGTGGTCACAAAAGTGGCTGCTCCTCAGTTGGCAGCGGCCCCTCTGGTGGGTGCTGTTCGCAGAAGTGGTGTCACCTCAGGCTAGTGGGGGAGGCTGCTCACTCAGCTGCTGTTCCTTGGACAGGGTTGGGCTGATCACGAGGCTGCTGCACCTCAGGTGGGGCAGGCTGAGCAAGGCTGCTGCTCCTTGGACTGGGGCAGGCTGTTCACGTGGCTTCTGCTCCTCAGAAGGGGGCAGACTGGTCATGTGGCTGCCGCTCCTTGGATCGGGGCTGGCTGCATGCTGCTGCTATTCCTCAGATGGGACAGGCTACTCGTGGGGCTGCCGCTTCTTGGACAGTGGCAGGTTGCTTACAGGGCTACTGCTCTTTGTATGGGTGCGGGCTGCTCATGCAGCTGCTGCTCCTGGGATGGGGGACGGGCTGCTTGCTTGGCTGCTGCTTCTTGGGCGTGAGTGAGCTGCATGTGTGGCTGCTGCTCCTTGGGCAGGGGCGGGCTGCTCACCCATCTGCTGCTCATCAGACAGGTGCAGGCTTGTGGAAGGGGAAAATAAGACACCAACACAAAAGGCAGGTGACTGGCCAACGGTGGCCTTCCATCGCCGTTCCAACCTATTTATTTCCTTCAAAGCTATACAATCAATCATTGTTAAGTGTGGTTACTAAAACATAAGTGAATTACATAAAACCATTATTAATCAATATTGCCCTGTTACTAAGGTACTTATTAATATAAACTTTCCCCGTTGCCCCAGCTACTAATAACAATTTGCCCTGCTGCCCTAGCAGCTGATAACAAACAGAGGATAGACATCTAGGGCTCATACAGTGGCCACGCACCTGGAGCTCGTAGTTTGCTATGGCTTCCACAGAGGCGCTCCCACACAGGCTGCGTGTGGCTGCTGCTCCTCGATCCAGAGCGGGATGCGCAGGACTGCCTTCTTGGATGTGGGTGGTCTGTTCGTGTGGCTGCTGCTCCTCGAACAGGGGCGAGCTGCTGGGGTGGCTACTGCTCATGTGGGAGTGAGCTGCACGTGTGGCTGCTGCTCCTCGTATGGGGGCGGTCTGTTCCTCGGATGGGGGATGGGCTGCTGGAGTGACTGCTGCTCCTCGGGTGGGAGTGAGCTGCACGTGCGGCTGCTGCTTCTCTGATGGGGGCAGGCCGCTCACCCAGCTGCTGCTCGTCTGACAGGTGCCCACTGCGTGTACCTGCTGCTCCTCAGACCAGTGCAGGCTGCACAGGGCTGCTGCTCCTCGGACGTGAGTGGTCTGCTCAGGTGGCTACTGCTCCTCGGATGGGGGCAGGCTGCTCGTGTGGCTGCTGCTCCTCGGACGGGGACAGGTTGCTCACACAGCTGCTGCTCCCCAGACAGGTGCAGGATGCGGGCTATGTATCTGCTGCTCCTTGGATGGCAGTGGGCTGCGTGGGGCTGCTGCTCCTCAAACATGGGCAGGCTGCTCATGTAGCTGCTGCTCCTCAGACAGGGCAGGCTGCTCGGGTGGTTGCTGTTCCTTGGACAGGGGAGTGGACTGCTCACACAGCTGCTGCTCCTTGGACAGGGGCAGGCCACATGAGGCTTCTGCTCTTAGGCCTGGGGCAGGCTTCTCGTGGGGCTGCTGCTCCTTGGACAGGAGTGGGCTGCTCATGTGTCTGCTGCTTGTGTGGTTGCAGTGCCCTGGGTTAAGGTGTTGGGCCGGTCAGAGGGGAGCATGCTTCAGAACTCACAGGAGCCTGAACCCAGGGTGGCTGGAGACTTGTTGACCATGGGACAACAGCTGAGGTAGCAGGTCCCTGGCAGGGGTGGCTGTAGAGTCCCATGTGTCATCTGAGGGCACCCTGGGTGGAGGTGAGGCTGGGCTCCTGGTTACAGCAGCTCTCCCCTTCAAAAGGCTAGGCCTCTGAGGATTAGCCGGCCTCCCTGTACTGTTTACTATGGTAGCACAGGCTGCCTAGTTAGGCGAGCCCCATTAGCCTGTCCCGGAAGGTCCTGTGGGATCTAACTGTGCCTCACTCACATACACACACACATCTCACATGACCACAGACTCCTCTTTTGCTCCCTCACTCACTCATGCTCTCTCCCTCACTGCTGCCTTCTCCCTGCCTCTGTAGTTGGGTCTGGGGTGTTACTGACCCATTCGTGGATGTAGTTTCCTCTCCAGGTGTCTGGTTATGAGGCTCGCTCTCTAGCACCTTTCTTCAGGGATCCTTTGCCTTCCCGGCTGCAAACCATCTCCCAGCTGAGTCTCCTTTGCCAATTTGGGCTGGATGTTACTCATTTCAGCTGCTCACCCTATCTGCTCTGGGACAAGGCTCAGGACACGTCCATCTATACCACTGCCATTTTGTCTCTCTGGACAAACTTTTTAGACACCCGCGCCCAGGGAGGCTGGAGTCTTGGTGTTCGCAGCTGTGGCAGCTGGTCCCTGGGCATTGTGGTTGTAGGGTCCTGGGAGGTATCTGAGGTCTCCCCAGGTGAAGGTAAGGATGGGCTTCTGATCACAGCCGCTCTACCCCTTCAAGATGGTGCTATCTCTGGCAGAGCCAGCTGCTCTGGGAAAGATTTCAGCGGTAGTAGAGGCTGCCTGGCCAGGGGAGCCTGGTCCACCTGTCACCAACAGTCTTGTGGAATATAACTGTCCCTCACTTACAAATATAGACACTCCCCGCATGTACACGAACTCTCCTTTTGCTCTCTCACTCACTATCTTGCAGGCTGCCATCCCATCGGCAGCCATCTTTCTCCCTGACCTTTTTAATTTTCATTTTTTCCAGTAAGGGAAAAGCAGATGAAAGAAGATAATGTCCAGGAATTTGCTGCAAAATAGCCACAGTGTAGGTGGATGTAGAGACACAGCTGCACTGGCCAGGCTGGGAATTTGGTGGCTGAGAAGCCAGTGATGGCTACATTGTTTTACTGCTGTCTCTACTTTTATGCATATTTGAAGTTTTCTATAATAAAAAATTAGAAGGAAGGAAGAAAGAATATAACATATATATAACTATGTATTTATATAAACTATATATAACAAAATATATAACTCTATATAACTCTCTCTATATATAACTATTCTGTGCTCTAGAATCACAGACTGATAGAGCTAGAAAGTTATCCAGCCCAGATCAGTGTATTGTGGATGACATAACAGAGCCTGGAGAGATAGTGATCATTCAAGGCCACACAGATGCAGCACTTGAACTCAAGCTTTTAGAATTACATCCAGTGTTTCACATGGGTCACATTATGTCTCATATCATAATTTTACAATATTGGAAACTATTTTTACACAACTATGTTCCCTTGGATCTCAATAGGAATGCAGATCAAAAGAAGAATTTATTTATTTAGGTCATATGGAAAAATGTATCCACATTTAAAATACAATTTTGTAAATAAAATGTGCAAAACATAACAGATGCATGTGCTTTACATATAATATGTACATATTCAGCACATTTTAAAATATATTTTTATTGATTTCAGAGAGGAAGGGGGAAGTAGAGAGAGATAGAAACATCAATGATGAGAGAATCATTGATTGGCTGCCTCTTGCATGCCCCACACTGGGGATCAATCCCACAACCCAGGCATGTGCCCTGACTGAGAATCAAACCGTGACCTCCTGGTTGACACTCAACCACTGAGCCATGTCGGCCGGGCAAGCACATATTTTAAAATGTAATTACTTCTAATGTTCTCTGATTTTTCCCTGCCTTCTACACACATACACACACACACACACACACACACACACACACGCACACGCACACACTTTCAAACACACACATACACATTTACTTAAAACTTTCTTGACTATGAATTCAAACAGCATACTCCTTCTCTCCCCCTGACCTGCCCTCCCCCCTCCCCCTTTCCCCCGGGCACTTATTACTTCCTACTTTATATTTGATTTACAAATATTTTGTTGAGTGCCAATTCTGTGCCCAGCATTGCTGGGTTTACAATGGTAATGAAAACATACTTATTCTATGCCTCATGGGGCTTAGCAGGAGAGAGAGAGTAGGCAAACAAAAATAATAAGTATTGAGGTAAAAACCTATAAAGGAACTAAAAAGAGTAGGGAGATAGAAAACAATGAGGTGAGTAGTGAGCACTGAGGGGATATTCAGGACCATTTATAATGAGATCTGAAGGGTGACAGGGAAAAATCATTCCAGGCACAAGGAAAAGAATGTCCAGAGACCCTGGGGGTGGGGAAGCCTTGTCTCAGTGTGACCGGAGGGCAATGAGCCAAGGCAAATAGAGAGAGGGCAAGTGCCAAGTCAGGTGGGGTCTTGTAGCCATGGTTAGAAGCTGGGGTTTCAGTGCAAGTTCAGTGGGAGGCCACTGAAAGGTTTCCAAGCTAAAGAGTGAAACATTCTTTTTGTATTTTTCTTTTTGTTCAGATCCCTTTGTTTCCTGTGTGGGAGTGGATTATAGCAAGACAACTCAGAGAAGAAAAGGTTTTCTTTATTCTCCCACCCCCACCCTCAGGGGATGAAGTATAGGCAATAGATGGTCTAGTACAGTGGTTCTCAACCTGTGGGTCGCGACCCCTTTGGGGGTCGAATACCCCTTTCACAGGAGTCGCCTAAGACCATCGGAAAACACATATATAATTACATATTGTTTTTGTAATTAATCACTATGCTTTAATTATGTTCAATTTGTAACAATGAAATTGGGGGTCACTACAACATGAGGAACTGTATTAAAGGGTTGCAGCATTAGGAAGGTTGAGAACCACTGGTCTAGTATGAGACACTTCCTTAGGAAACTATGAGCATCTTGGAGGCCTAGAATCAAATCCCCCATCAGTGTACTCTGAGAATGAAGGTTGGTGCCTGTCACACATGTAGGTATTAAATAAGGTTTGCTAACTGCATGTGGGAACAAGCAGAACCCAAGTAGAGAGGAGCACCTGGGAGATTTCCCTAGAACATAGGATTTGAAAAAAAAAGTTTCAAATATTATTGGTTATTTTAATTTTTATTATATTTACATATTGAGGGCCCATGCCCTCTAAAAAACTTGTAGTAAAATATACACAACATAAAATTTACCATTTTAGTAATTTTTATTTTATTTAAAAAATATATAACACCCATTAATTTGATCACAATCTAATAATTTATTTTTCAATTACAGTTGACATACAATATTATTTTAGTTTCAGGTGTACAGTATAGTGATTAGACATTTATATAATTTACTTAGTGATCATCCCAATAATCTTGTACCCATCTGACACCATACATAGTTTTTGCAATATATATCCCCTATGGCAGTGATGGCGAACCTTTTGAGCTCGGCGTGTCAGCATTTTGAAAAACCTTAACTTAACTCTGGTGCCGTGTCACATATAGAAATTTTTTGATATTTGCAACCATAGTAAAACAAAGATTTATATTTTTGATATTTATTTTATATATTTAAATGCCATTTAACAAAGAAAAATCAACCAAAAAAATGAGTTCGCGTGTCACCTCTGACACGCGAGTCTTAGGTTCGCCATCACTGCCCTATGGTGTACTTTACATCCCCATGACTATATTGTAACTACCAATTTGTACTTCTTAATCCTTTGCCTCTTTTAACTGATCCCTCCAATCCCCTGCTCAATCTGGCAACCAGAAAAATGTTCTGTGTATCTATGAGTTTATTTCTGTTTTGTTTGTTTATTTTGACTTTTAGATTTCACTTATAAGTAAAATCATATGGTATTTGCCTTTCTCTGTCTGACTTATTTCACTTACCATAATATCCTCTAGGTCCATCCTGCTTCCACAAATAGTAAGATTTCATGCTTCTTTATGGTCAAGTAATATTCCATTGTATATACTAGTATGTACCGCTTCTTCTTTGTCCACTTGTCTATTGATGGACACTTAGATTGCTTTCATATCTTTGCCATTGTAAATAATGCTGCAGTGAGCATATGAATGCATGTGTCTTTTCAAATTAGCATTCTGGGTTTCTTCAGATAAATGCACAGAAGTGGAACAGCTGGGGCCTTCTTTGTTTCCTGTTATAGCCTTTGTTTTAATGTCTATTTTGCTGGTATAAGTATTGCTATCCCAGTTTTTTTGTTTGTTTTCATTTTCATGAAGTATCTTTTCCATCCCTTTACTTTCAGTTTGTATGTGTCTTTTGATCTTAAAGGAGTCTCTTATCTATACTAATAATAGAGGAATATGCAAATTGTCCAGGACACCATCACAGTAACAGTAACCATCAAACAGCAGGCTGTGTGGGGCGACCAGGCCAGCAGGGGGGTTAGTGAGGGACGACCAAACAACTGAACAGCAGGCTGTGTGGGGAGACAAGGCCAGCAGGGGGGGCAGTTGGAGGCGACCAGGACAGCAGGGGAACAGTTGGAGAGACCAGGCTGGCAGGGGGACAGTTGGGGGTGGCCAGGCCAGCAGAGGGGCATTTGGGGGCCACTAGGTCAGCAGAGGGGGGCAACCAAGCTGGCAGCATGGCAGTAAGGGGCGACCAGCCTGTGAGGGAGCAGTTAGGGACAACCAGGCCAGCAGAGGGGGGCAGTTGGGTGCAACCAGGCTGGCAGGGGGCCAAGTTGGGGGTGACCAGGTTGGCAGGGGGGGCAGTTGGGGGAGACCAGACTGCAGGGGGGCAGTTAGGAGTGATTAGGCCAGCAGGCAGAGGGGGTTAGGGGTGATCAGGCTGGCAGGGGGGGGCAGTTAGGGGCCATTAGGCAGGCAGGCAGGTGAGCAATTAGGAGCCAGCAGTCCCAGATTGTGAGAGGGTGCAGGCTGGGCTGAGGGGGTCCCCCTTCCCCCATGCACGAATTTCATGCACCGGGCCTCTAGTCTATACTAATAAAAGGGAAATATGCTAATTAGACCAGATAGTCTGGGTGTCTTCCGGACGTCATTTCGGATGTTCTTCCTGACAAAGCTGGGGGCAGGTTGGCCTGCAAACTGCCCACGGCCCCTTTCCCAGGCTGGCCTTGTCCCCCAGCAGGGAGCCTCACCTTGATGGGGGTGTGGATGGCCTGCAAACCACCCATGGCCCCTCGCCCAGGCTGGGCCCACCCCCCAGTGGGGATGCCCACCCTGATCAGGGGCGTGGCCAGCCTGCAAACTCTTGGAAGCCCCTCACCCAGGCTGGCCCTGCCCCCCATTGGGGACCCTCCACTCCTATACGGGGCCCCCTTCAAGGCAGGCCAGCTGGCACCCATCTGTGCACCAGCCCTCTATCCTACTAGTCCTATATAATAAAAGCCTAGGTGGCATCATGCCCTCACTCGATGCTCTCATGCGACATCATCACAATATGGCCACCACAAGATGGCCACCACAAGTTAGCCAGCAGGGGAGGGCAGTTGGGACCGACCAGGCTGGCAGGGGAGAGTAGTTGGGGGGGACCGGGCCTACATGGGAGGGCAGTTCAGGGGGACCGGGCTGGCAGGGGAGGGCAGTTGGGGGTAATCGGGCTGGCAGAGGAGGGAAGTTGGGGCCATAAGGCTGGCAAGAAAGGGGAGTGGGGGGTGACCAGGCCTGTAAGGGCGGGCAGTTGGGGGTGATCTGGCTGGCAGGGGAGGGCAGTTGGGGTGATTGGGCCAGCAGGGGAGCAGTTAGGCGTCAATCAGTCTAGCAGGGGAGTGGTTAGGGGCAATCAGGCAGGCAGGCAGGTAAGTGGTTAGGAGCCAGCTGTCCCAGATTGTGAGAGGGAAGTCTGACTGCCGGTTTAGGCCTTGTGGGATCAAGCCTAAACCAGCAGTCGGACATTCTCCAAGGGTTCCCAGATTGCAGAGGGTGCAGGCTGGGCTGAAGGACACCCCCCTGCACCCAAGCACGAATTTTGTTCCCCGGGCCTCTAGTATTTAATAAAAGGTAATATGCAAATTGACCCTAACAGCAGAATGACCAGAATGACCGCTGGACCAGTGACTATGAGGTACGCTGACCACCTCTTGGTTTCTTTACCTGGCCCGCAGGCTCTGATTGCCTGATGGCCATTGGAGGCAGGGCCGGCGAGCAGGTGGGAACAGCAAACCTCTCGGTCCCTTCCCCCAGCTGTCAGGCACCAATCACCCGATGGTGAATACGCAACTGGGGGTGGGTGGCAGCAGGGGGCGAGGCTGGCTGCAGGCAGCTGGAGAAGATGGCCCTGATCACAGGCCAGGCCTAGGGACCGTAACCGTGTGCGAATGTCATGCGCCAGACCTCTAGCAGATAGTATAAGAAAGAGTCTTGTTTTCTTATCCATTTAGCCACTCTATGTTATTTGATTGGAGAATTTACTCTATTTAAATGTAAAGTGATTGTTGATAGGTTTGTAGTTATTGTCATTTTATTATTCATATTTTTATATTTCTCCTTCTTCTTCTTCTTCTTCTTCTTCTTCTTCTTCTTCTTCTTCTTCTTCCAGCATCTAACATTTTTTATAATACTGTTTTGGTGATGATGAACTCCTTTAGCTTTCTCTTGCCTGAGAAGCTCTTTATCTCTCCTTCAATTCCAACTGATAGGTTTTCTGGGTAGAGTAATTTTGGTTGAAGGTCTTTGCTTTTTATCACTTTGATATTTCATGCCAATTCCTTCTGGCCTCCAAAGTTTCTTTTGAGAAATCAGCTGACAGTTTTATGGGAGCTCCCTTGCAATAACTAACTGCTTTTCTTTTGCTGTTTTTAAGATTCTATCTTTGGCCTTAACCGATTTGGCTCAGTGGATAGAGCATTGGCCTGCAGACTCAAGGGTCCCAAGTTTGATTCCAGTCAAGGGCATGTACCTTGGTTACGGGCACATACCCAGTGGGGAGTGTGCAGGAGGCAGCTGATTGATGTTTCTCTCTTATCGATGTTTCTAACTCTCTATCCCTCTCCCTTCCTCTCTGTAAAAAAAAAAAATCAATAAAATATATATTTAAAAAAAGATTCTCTCTTTGTCTGACCCTTTGGCATTTTAATTATGATGTGTCTTGGTGTGCGTCTGTTTGGGATCATCTTGTTTGGGACTTTCTGTGCTTCTTAGGCTTGTATGTATATTTCCTTTGCCAGGTTAAGGAAGTTTTTCATTATTTTTTCAAATAATGTTTTAATTTCTTGCTCTTTCTCTTTTCCTTCTGGTACCACTATGCTGTGAATGTTGGTATATTTGATATTGTACCAGAAGCTCCTTAAACTATCCTTATTTTGGGGGCTCTTTTTAATTTTTGCTGTTACGAGTGGGTGTTTTCTGCTTCCTTATTTTCCAAATTGCTGTTTGGATCATCTGCTTCATCTAATTTATTATTGATTTTCTATAATGTATTTGTTTCCATTTCTGTTATTGCATTCTTCATTTCTGACTGGTTCTTTTTTATGTTTTTTTTTTATCTCCATTTTTATCCCTTTGTTGAAGTTCTTACTGAGATCATTGAACATACTCATAAATAGTGTTTTGATCTTTGCATCTGGTAGACTGCTTGTCTCCACTTAGTTTAGGTTTTTTTTTTTTTTTTTCCTGGAGATTTTTCCTGTTTTTTTTTTTTTTTCATTCATTCATTACATGTTTCTTTGTCTGATCATTTTGGCTACTTCCCTGTGTTTGTTTCTTTGTATTAGGAAGAGCTGTCATGTCTCTTGATCTTGGTAGAGTGGCCTAATGTAGTTTTCCTATGAGGTCCAGTGGCACAGTCTTTCTGGTCGCCAGAGCTGGGTGCTCTAGGTGTGCCCCTTGTGTGGGTGGTGTGTGCCCTCCTAATGTAGTTGAGCCTTGATTGATGCTGGCACATCAATGGGAGGGATGGATTCTCAGGCTGATTCGTTGTAAGGACTAGCTGTGACTATAGTGGGGATCTGTTGTGCAGGGGCTGATCCTGTGGAACATGATTCACTTTAGTAGGACTCTGAGGCCTGCCAAATATTCTATTTGGGTGTATCAATTGTGGAAGTGGTTGGGTGGTGCTCTGGTGTGGTCTGAAGCTGGCCACTGGGTATGTTGGTTTTAGAGCCTCTTGGAAGGGGTTCTGGTGCAGGCCAAAGCCAGCTGCTGCTTGTGCTCTTCCCCAGACTACTTGGCATGAACTACAAAGCAATCTGCAGATGGTTGCTGCTTGTGCTGGGTTTGCAGGTGCCAGGGGATAAGCTGTGAACTGAGGTCAGCTGCCTGTAGTTGTTGGTTTGGGGTTGTTTAGCAAGAGGTACAAGGGCACTCTTGAGGCAAGATGATGCCTATTTGTGGATTGTGAACCTTTGAGAAAAGGAAACTTCAAAGCACAAAAGAAGACAGGCCATTTGTATGGAAAGCCATTGGAAGGGACTTGGGTGGGCTGGTAATTTGGGTGGGGTGGGGTCTCAGAGAATCACCAGGGGAGGGTGAACAGTTTTAGCCAGTTTGATGGAGACTCTGATATGGTGCCTGCAGGGGGAGAGCTCAGCAAAGGAACATGGCTTTTGCCAGCACTTCTGTCTGGGACAGGGGTGGGCAAACTTTTTGACTCGAGGGCCACAATGGGTTCTTAAACTGGACCGGAGGGCCGGAACAAAAGCATGGATGGAGTGTTTGTATGAACTAATATAAATTCAAAGTAAACATCATTACATAAAAGAGTACGGTCTTTTTTTTTTTTTTTAGTTTTATTCATTTCAAACGGGCCAGATCCAGCCCGCGGGCCGTAGTTTGCCCACGGCTGGTCTGGGAGAAAGCTGCCCCTCCAGCTATGGCCCTGAAGCCAGATAATTCAGCTCCTCCCTGTATGTTCCTGGAACCTTTTGAGTTCCTGCCCCAGTGCTGGAACTCAGAGTGAGTGAGTCTGAGTAGTAAGTCCATCCATGGGCCTTTTAAGAGGAAAGCCTGGGACTCCAGCAACACTCTATCTCACTCAGCAACAATCTCTGCTGGTTTTCACAGACAGAAGTTGTGGGGACTTCTCTTCCTGGCACTGGAACCCTGTTCTTGGGGAGCCTAGTTTGGGGCTGGGAACCCCCACTCCTCAGAGGGACCTCTGCAACTAAGGTATCCCTCCTGATTTTTAATCACCACCTCTGGGCTTGGAACTATTCTATTCTGAGTCTCCACCACTCCTATCAGTCTCCATGTGGCTTCTTCTTTATATCCTTAGGTATAGACTTCTGTTCAACTAGGCTTCAGGCAGTTGTGTTCTTCCCTGGGATACTTGGCTTGAGCTACAAAGCAATCTGCATGATGATTGTTCTGTAGTTTAGTTGTAATTTTGATGTTGTCATGGAAGGATGCAAGCCCAGTGTTACCTATTCCACCACATTGACCAAAATCATCCCCATTTTAGCCATTTTTAAATGTACAGTTCAAAGGCATTAAATATATTCACATTGCTGTGCAACCATACCATAATCATCTCAGACTTTTTTCATCTTTTCCAGCTGAAACTTTGTACCCATTAAACAGTAACTCCCAATTCCCCTCTTCTTCCTGACCCCAATAACCACTATTCCACTTTCTGTCTCTATGAATTTGATTACTCTAGGCAACTCATATAACTGCAATCAGATAATATTTGTCCATTTGTATCAGGCTAATTTCGCTTAATATATCATCAATGTTCATTAATGTTGTAGCATGTGTCAGAATTTCTATCCTTTCCTTTTATTTAAATTTTTTTCTTTATTGATTAAGGTATTACATATGTGTCTTTATCACCCCATTGCCCTCCCCCCCCCACACCCCGCACAGCCCCCACTCATAACCTCAACCCCTGGGGTCTGTGTCCATTGGTTAGGCTTATATGAATGTGTACAAGTCCTTTGGTTGATCTCTCCCCCTTACCCCCACCCTCCCCCACCTTACCTCTGAGGTTTGATGGTCTGATCAATGCTTCTCTGTCTCTGGATCTGTTTTTGTTCATCAGTTTATGTTGTTCATTGTATTCCACAAATGAGTGAGAATATGTGATATTTATCTTTCTCTGACTGACTTATTTCAATTAGCATAATGCTCTCCAGGACCATTCATGCTGTTGCAAATGGTAGGAGTTCTTTCCTTTTTACAGCAGCGTAGTATTCCATTCTGTAGATGTACCACAGTTTTCTAATCCACTCATCTGCTGATGGGCACTTAAGCTGTTTCCAAATCTTAGCTACTGTAAATTGTGCTGCTATGAACATAGGGGTGTATATGTCTTTTCTGATTGGTGTTTCTGTTTTCTTGGGATATATTCCTAGGAGTTGGATCACTGGGTCAAATGGGAGCTCCATTATTGGTCTTTTGAGGAAACTCCTTGCTGTTCTTTACAGTGGCTGCACCAGTCTTCATTCCCACCAGCAGTGCACAAGGGTTCCTTTTTCTTCACATCCTTGCCAGCATTTGTTGTTTGTTGATTTGTTAATAATAGCCATTCTGACAGTGTGAGATGGTATCTCATTGTCATTTTGATTTGCATCTCTCAGATGATTACTGACTTTGAGCATGTTTTCATATGTCTCTCAGCCTTTCTTATGTCCTCTTTCAAAAAGTGTCTATTTAGGTCCATTGCCCATTTTTTAAATGGGTTGTTTATCTTCCTTTTTTTAAAAAAGTTGTATGAGTTCTGTATAACTGTTGGAGATTAAATTCTTATTGGAGATAACATTGGCAAATATGTTCTCCCATGCAGTGGGCTTTCTTATTGTTTTGTTGATGGTTTCTTTTGCTGTGCAAAAGCTTTTTATTTTCATATAGTCCCATTTGTTCATTTTCTCTTTAGTTTCCATTGCCCTAGGAGCAGTATGGGTGAAGATAATTGCTTTGGCATATGTCTGAGATTTGTTGCCTGTGGATTCCTCTAATATTTTTATGGTTTCTATCTTACATTTAAGTCCTTTATCCATTTTTAGTTTATTTTTGTGTATGGTGTAAGTGGGTGGTCTAGTTTCATATTTTTGCATGTCTCTATCTAATTTTCTCATCATCGTTTATTGAAGAGACTGTCTTGACTCCATTGTATGTTCTTGCCTCCTTTGTCAAATATTAATTGAGCCTAGTGGTATGGGTTGATTTCTGGGATCTCTATTCTATTCCATTGATCTATATGTCTGTTCTTGTACCAGTACCAGGCTGTTTTGAGAACAGTGGCTTTGTAATACAGCTTGATATCTGGTATTGAGATCCCACCTACTTTGTTCTTCTTTCTTTGGATTGTTGCAGCTATTCGGGGTCTCTCTCTCTCTCTCTCTCTCTCTCTCTCTCTCTCTCTCTTTTCTCCTAATGAATTTTTGGAGAGTTCATTCTAGGTCTGTGAAATATGCCATTGGTATTTTAATGGGGAGTGCATTGAATCTATAGATTGCTTTGGGTAGTATGGAAATTTTAATGATATTGATTCTACCTGTCCATGAAAACAGTAAATTCTTCCATCTGTTTATGACTTCCTCTATCTCTTTTTTCAGTGTCCTGTAATTTTCTGAGTACAGGTCCTTTACCTTCTTAGTTAAGTTTATTCCTAATTTATCTTAATTTTTTTGGTGCAATAGTAAATGGGATTGTTTTTTTAATCTCTCTTTCTGTAAGTTCACTGTTGGTATATTGAAATGCCATAGATTTCTTGGAGTTAATTTTGTATCCTGCTACATTGCCAAATTCATTTATTAAGCCTAATAATTTTTTGATGGAATCTTTAGGGTTTTCTATGTACAATATTATGTCATCCTCAAATAATGACTCTTTTATGTCTTCTTTTCCAATTTTGATACCTTTTATTTCTTCTTCTTTTCTATGTGCTATGGCTAGCACTTCCAGTACTATTTCTAACAGGAGTGGTGAAAGTGGGAATCCCTGTCTTGTTCCTGTTCTTAGGTGAAATGGTTTTAGTTTTTTCCCATTGAATATGATGTTGGCTGTAGGTTTGTCATATAAGGCTTTTATTGTGTTGAGGTATGGTCCTTCTATTCCCATTTTGCTGAGGGTTTTTATCAAGAAAGGGTGTTGGATTTTGTCAAATACTTTTCTGCATCAATTGATATGACTATGTGAATTTTATATCTCAATTTGTGTATATGATGTATCATGTTTATTGATTTGCGGATATTTTACCATCCTTCATTTCCAGGAAAAAATCCTACTTGATCATGGTGTATGATATTTCTAATGTAATGCTGAACCCGATTTGCTAGAATTTTGTTGAGAATTTTAGCATCTATGTTCATGAGAGATATTGGCCTGTAATTCTCTTTCTTTGTGGTGTCTTTATCTGGTTTTGGGATTAAGGTAATGCTGGCTTCATAGAAAGAGCTTGGCTTCCTCTTGGATTTTTTGTAGTAGTCTGAGGAGGATAGGTTTTAGTTCTTCCTTGAATGTTTGGTAAAACTCCCCTGTGAAGCCGTCTGGTCCTGGGCTTTTGTTTGCTGGGAGCTTTTTGATGACTGCTTCAATTTCTTCCATAGTTATTGGCCTATTGAGATTTTTAGATTCTTCCTGATTGAGTTTTGGAATGTTGTATTTTCCTAGGAATTTGTCCATTTCCTCCAGGTTGTCTAGTTTGTTGGAGTAGAGTTGTCCGTAGTATTGTTTAACAATCATTTGTATTTCTGTGGGGTCTGTTGTTATTTCGCCTCTATCGTTTCTGATTTGGTTTATTTGGGACCTCTCTCTTTGCTTCTTGGTGAGCCTGGCTAGAGGTTTGTCAATCTTGTTTATCCTTTCAAAGAACCAGCTCTCGTTTTCATTGATCTTTTGTACTGTTTGTGTGTGTGTGTGTGTGTGTGTGTGTGTTTGTTTGTTTTGTTTTTTAGTCTCTATGTCATTTATTTTTGCTCTGATTTTTATTATCTCCTTTCTGCTCATTTTGGGCTTTTCTTGTTGCTCTCTTTCTAATTCTTTAAGTTGTAGAGTTAGATGATTTACTGTCATTTTTGTTGTTGTTTGTTTTTTGAGGTAGGCCTGCAGAGCTATTAACTTCCCTGTCAGGACTGCTTTCATTGTGTCCCATAGATTTTGGATTGTTGTGTTCTCACTGTCATTCGTTTCCAGCATGTGTTTAATTTCTTCTTTGATCTCTTTGGTAAACCAATCATTGTTTAATAGAATGTTATTCAACTTCCAAGTGTTTGAATTTTTTTATTGTTTTTATTGTAGTTTATTTCTAATTTATGCCTTTGTGATCTGAGAAGATGCTTGATATGATTTGAATCTTCTTGAATTTGAAGAGACTTTGCCTCCTATCCAATATGTGGTCTCTCTTAGAAAATGTCCCATGTGCACTTGAGAAGAAAGCATATTTCATGGCTTTTGGATGAAATGTTCTGAAGATGTCAATTAAGTCCATCTGATCTAGTGAGTCATTTTGGATTGCTGTTTCTTTGCAGATATTTTTGTCTAGAGGATTTATCCAGTGATGTCAGTGGATAAATGTATTAAAGTCCCCTACTATGATTGTATTGTTGTTGATCTCTCCCCTGATATCTTTGAGGAGTATTTTTTATTTATTTGTGTGCTCCTTCATTGGGTGCATATATGTTTATCAGGGTTATATCCTCTTGTTGTATCCATCCCTTTAGTATTATGAAGTGGCTTTCCTTATTTGTTGTTATGGCCTTCACTTTGAGGTCTATTTTGTCAGATATAAGTATTGCTACCCCATTTTTTTTTCATTTACATTTGCCTAAAAGATATTTTTCCATCCCTTCATGTTCAGTTTGTGTGAGTCCCTTGTTCTGAGGTAGGTCTCTTGTAGACAGCACATATATGGGTCATGTTTTTTTATCCATTCAGCCACTCAATGTCTTTTGATTGGAGCATTTAGTCTGTTTACGTTTGAAGTTATTATTGATAGGTACTTGTTTGTAGCCATTTTTATTTTTATTGCCTGTGTTTCTTCTTCCATTTTTACTCCTTATTTTTACACCAGTCCCTTTAGCCTTTCTTGCCTTGCTGGCTTGGTGGTGATAAACTCCTTTCGCCTTTTTTTGTCTGTAAAGCTCCGTATTTCCCCTTCAATTTTGAATGATAGCCTTGCTGGATAGAGTATTCTTGGATTCAGTCCCTTGCTTTGCATCACTTTGTAAATTTCCTTCCATTCTTTTCTGGCCTGATGTGTTTATCTTGAGAAATCATTTGATAATCTAATGGGAGATCCCTTGTACATGACTTTCTTTCTCTCTTTCAGCCTTTAAGATTGTCTCTTTGTCTTGAACATTTGCCATCATAATTATGATGTGTCTTGGTGTGGGTCTTTTCGGGTTCATCTTGTTTGGGACTCTGTGCTTGTGTGACTTTTTTCTTCCCCACATCAGGAAAGTTTTCTGACATTATTTCTTTAAATAGGTTTTCTAACCCTTGTTCCTCCTCTTGTCAGTCTGGCACTCCTATTATTTGTATGTTGCTTTGTTTCATGTTGTCCCAAAGCTCCCTTAGGCTCTCCTCCTGTCTTTTAATTCTTTTCTCTAATTGAAGTTCAGTTTGGGTGTTTTTTCCTTCCCTGTCTCCTAATATGCTAATACGGTCCTCTGCTTCTCCTAGTCTACTGTTGAAACTTTTCTTGGTGTTTCTTATTGCATCTATATCACTCTTTATTTCTTCTTGATTCTTACATAAGTTGTTGATTTTTTCATCCATTCAGTTTATGAACTATATGGCCCTTATTCTGAATTCTTTTTCTGACATACTGCATGCCTCCGTTTCACTTATCTGCTTTTCCCCACCCCCCACCCCGCACCTCCGATTCTTCCTTTCCTCTTTTGGGGGTTTCTTTGTCTACCCATTTTTGCTCTCATCAAAAGATCTAGGTGTTGAGTCATTCAGCAGCTGAGAGAGAGATAGAAACATCAATGAAGAGAAAGAGTCTTTGATTGGCTTCCTCCTGCATGCCCCCTACTGGGGATTGAGCCCACTACCCCAGGCATGTGCCCTGACCAAGAATTGAACTTTGACCTCTTTGTTCATAGGTCAACACTCAACCACTGAGCTACACCAGCCAGGCTATGGCTGCTTTTGATGATGAGTTTAAAATTTTCATTCAGAATCTCATTTACTCTGTCTAGGCAAATTTGTGTTCTTTCATATTTATGGCAAATTAAAGAGCCAGGAAGCAATAAAGAATGATATTGGCAGTGATGATGGTAGAAATGGGAAGTCAGCAAGAAAAGATTAAGGTTTGATATATATCTCCAAATGTTATCTTCTACAGTCATGTGCCAGCTGAGCTTTTGATAAAGTGGAAAAGAGATAATTCTTCTTGATGAGTACTGGAATGCAGTTCTTCTGTGTTGATAATTAAGGACTGGACTTGATTTAAAATCCAGTTATGAGAGTTCTGATTCCGAATGGAGACATACTCCCAACACAGGTTATTTCTGCATGGGAATAATAAAAAAGTAGTAAGAGGCAGGGCCATTATTTCTCTCCACAATTTTTTTTTTGTTCTATGCCATTCAACCTGATTTCCATCACTTTAGGCCAGAAATATTTTTAAATGATTGCTACAAAACACCTACCATGGTTTTTTTAAAACAACAGCAACAGCAATATCAATTCAATGATGTATTCATAGATATTTTATTTTGTGCAAAGTAACTTGTAGTTTTAAGTCAGTTTTTCAACTGCAAATTGAACTCTATTAGGAGGTCATGGAATCAATTTAGAAAGTCAATATTTAATTTTTAATGAAATAAAAGAGAAAATATTGGAGTATATCACAATAACTAAGAATAAGTATTGTTTTGTAGAATTTTGAGTTTAGTAACGTGTATGTGTGGTATGTATTTTGTGGTGCACTTTTTACTGAGTACAACATACTTCTTATTGAGTATCCCAGGAAGGGAGAAAAAGTTTGAGAAAACTACCCTAGTTAACTG
The DNA here is from genome assembly GCF_000412655.1 of Myotis brandtii. Lineage (NCBI taxonomy): Eukaryota > Metazoa > Chordata > Mammalia > Chiroptera > Vespertilionidae > Myotis > Myotis brandtii. The sequence goes on from NW_005356635.1 coordinate 6,133,338, forward strand.
AATGAATTGATTGCAATACAGGACTGGTTACTGCTCTATGCAAATATAGTGTTGTTGAATGTCTACCTAAAATGAGTTTGATTTTGGAGTGGTAGACAATAAATAAATAGCAAGACTAGTTTTACATTTTCAAACATTCATTTGAACATGAATTTATTTTTCTTCTCCAGAAAAAAGATTTAAGGAAGTTTTTAAACAGTTGAATATAATGTAATGTAACACACACACACACGTAAGTAATGAGTGATAAAAATGATCTAGAACAGCGGTTCTCAACCTGTGGGTCGCGACCCCTTTGGGGGTCGAATGACCCTTTCACGGGGGTCACCTAAATACATCCTGCATATCAGATATTTACATTACAATTCATAACAGTAGCAAAATTACAGTTATGAAGTAGCAACGAAAATAATTTTATGGTTGGGGGTCACCACAACATGAGGAACTGTATTAAAGGGCCGCGGCATTAGGAAGGTTGAGAACCACTGACCTAGAAGGAGAAGTACATTTAAAAAGTCAAATAAATCCAGGACTAAAGATAGAAGTTTTCAATAAAATTGTATACCCTAGAAAGTGGTAAGATAATGAGAAAGTAAAAAGAAACCCCTGACATCCAGAAGAGATTAATATATACAGCTAGACATCAATATTATTACATGCTGGTCTGATGCTCACAGTGTCATTTTGTTTTCCTGTTGTACAGAAACAATATTATAGAATATCTATATCCAGTGAGTAACAAATAAGGTCACTGTGCAAAACAAAATACCAAACACTCCCCCCCTCCCCCTCACTGAATGGGTGACTGTGACTTCTTCACCAATGACAGCTTTAACTTCCCTCTAGTCTATCCCCCCTACAGAAAAGATCTATTGGAATTTCTAATTTACTTTTTTCCAAATTACCCAGCCAAAATTTAAGTTCTTTATTAGCTTCGTCCTGACACTCTTTTACTGAGATGCTCCATGGTTCTCCCATAGAGTAGGCTCCCCCTCACTACAATCCTTTAAAAACCCAAACCTGTTCAAGTACAGGTGTTTGTGGTGGTCTTAGTCTGAAGAGCATTAATAAAATCAAAGCCAACCCTAGCTGGTTTGGTTCGCTGGATAGAGCATCCGCCTGCGGACTGAAGGGTCCCTGGTTCAATCCAGTTAAGGGCACATACCCGAAGTTAAGCACTCAATCCCCAGTAGGGGGCGTGTGGGAGAGATCATCATCATTGATGTTTCAATCTTTCCTTTTCTTTTCCTCTCTG
>NW_005356635.1:6134657-6141061 GCF_000412655.1 Myotis brandtii
TATCAAAAAAATTAAAGCCAATAATAGTCTGTTAGTACTATGTCTTACATGGGACAATAAAGGATGCCATCAGAAATGTATCATTCTATACTTTAGAGAGTGCACATTTATGTTCATTTGTGGAGTGAGAAGGGCAGTAGTAGAAAAGGACTAACTTTATGGTGCTTTATGGTCAGTATCTTTCAAACTGAAAATTAGTAGTTGAGTTCCTAGAGCATTTTTTTAATCATGATAATGTATTTTAGTTGTTTGTTAAAGTATTTATCATTTGGAGAGAGAAATCCATTCAGGGGAGAGGGGAAGTGGGTGAGGGTATGGATGGAAAAAGGTTGGTCATGAGTTGATAATAAAGCTGGATTATGAGTGTATCAAAGTTTATCATTGTATTTTCTTTACCTTTAAAATGTTTCATAACAAAAAGCAGGAATAAAAAGATTTCTGGATTCCAATTGCTTATCTGTGTTTCCAGTTTGGGGAGTCCCAAAGCTGAATTAGGCTGTGTCTAAATATGTTGGCAATCAGGGTATTGGAATTCAGTAGGATTCCAGAGGTATGTGTGGGTGTGGAGGTAGGCAGGACAGACCTTTGAAAGATGTGTCCAAGGGGGCAGGGAGTTCAGGAAGATTTAAACCAAATGGACTCTAACATCCATCAGATAAAGTTGGGGGTTAACCAGGTATGAGTCACCTGGGAAGGAATTTGAAATTCGGGAACACAGCAAGAGGGTCTGGAATGTTAAATAGGAGTTGAAATCTAGAAATATTTCTTTAGTAGAGCCCTGTATGCATGACTGAGATTATATCTTCTGCTGGGGAGGGGTTCTTAAAGATTACTTTATTGTACTGCTTGAGTCACAGAATTCAATAATTTCACTTTTCTTAAGTTGGATGTCAAGATTTCTAAGATCTGACAAAAATCAAACACAATGTTTTGGAAAATAAATTTCTAAAATTTCTTTTCATTTTAATGGAGTTGACCTTCTTTCGGCCTTAAGTAGTTTTTTGGGGAAAAAAAAGTATTTATTCCTTTACTCAAAGAATCCTATTGAGCACCTAATATATACTGGGCACAGACCTACTCTCTAGACAAAAGGTGCTGACTATATAGAGCTCAGGGTATAATAAGAAGGATATAAATTATTCCAACAACCTCATAAATATAAAGTTAAAAATTAAGGTAAGTGCTTTGAAGTACAGGGAACTATTAAAGCATGTGACTTATTTTAGTTGGAAAAACAATTAACTAGAACTCATTGGAAGTCATGATTACTAGGAAAATAGAAGGATATATGGCAGCAGCAGCAGGAGATGAAGTAAAAGCAGACTGTTGGTCTGACTTATCAGAAGCCTTGGCTTTTACTCTGAAGACAGAACAATGCAAAGTGACACGCTCACATGGGAATGAAATTTGTGGTAAAAAAGAGTTGCAAGGTGAGAAAGCCAGCTTAGCCAACAGAAAAAGATCATGATCTGATTCATTCACTGAATTTGCCCTTTATTGTGGAATCATTTTTAGTGGTAAGAACTCAGAAGCCTGAATTGCTGAGAAGAAGACACAGAGAGAGAAACCTAGCCATACAGAATTAAAATGGCTACAAATAAGTATTTCTCAATAATAACCCTAAGTGTAAATGGATTAAATGCTCCAATTAAAAGGCATAGGGTAGCTGAATGGATACAAAAACATGACCTAACTATATGCTGTCTACAAGAGACCCACCTCAAAAGGAAAGACACACACAGGATGAAAGTGAAGAGATGGAAAATTTTTTTCCATGCAAATGGAAAAGAAAAAGAAAGCTAGAGTAGCAATACTCATATCTGTCAAAATAGGCTTTAAAATAAAGACCATCATAAGAGACAACAAAGGTCACTACATAATACTAAAGGGATTAATCCAACAAGAGGATATAACCCTGGTAAACATATATGCACCCAATATAGGTTCACCTAAATATATAAAAACTTCTAGAGAACTTTAACAGAGAGATTGACAACAATACAGTCATAGTAGGGGACTTTAACACCCCTCTGACTTCACTGGAAATATCTCCCAGACAAAAATTTAACAAGGAAACAGAGACTGTAAAGGACACACTGGATCAGATTGATCTTATAGAAATTTATAGAACATTTCATTTCACCCCAATGCAGTAGAATATACATTCTTCTCAAGTGCACATGTATCATTCACAAAGATAGACCACATGTTAGGACACAAAACAAGTCTCTACAAAGTTCAAGAAGATTTAAATCATATCAAGCATCTTTTCAGATCACAGTGGAATGAAATTAGAAAGGAACTACAATAAAAACACCCCAAAACATTCAAACACATGGAGGCTAAATAGCGTCTTATTAAACAATGAATTGGTTACCAACAAGATCAAGAAAGAAATAAAAAACTTCCTGGAAACAAATGGAAATGAACACACAAAAACCCCAAATCTCTAGGACACAGCAAAAGCAGTCCTGAGAGGGAAGTTCATAGCACTACAGACCTACCTCAAAAAAACAAGAAAAATCAGCAATAAACTATTTAACACTACAACTTTAAGAAATAGAAAGAGAATAACAAGAAAAGCCCAGATGGCAATCCCATTTTTAATTGCACCAAAAAAATTAAGATACCAGAGTAAGTAGAAGGAAGGAAATAATAAAGATGAGAGCAGAAATAAATAACATAGAAACTAAAAAAACAAAAAAAACACAAAAAATCAATGAAACCAAGAGCTGGTTCTTTGAAAGGATAAACAAAATTGATAAACCATTAGTCAGACTCATCAAGAAACAAAGAGAGAAGACCCAAGTAAATAAAATCAGAAACAAAAGTGGAGAAGTAACCATGTACACCACAGACATACAAAGGATTGTAAGAAAATACAATAAACAACTATATGCCAACAAGCTGGGCAATGTGGATGAAATAGACAAATCCCTAGAAAAATACGATCTCCCAAAAATGAATCAGGAAGAATCAGCAAACCTGAATAGGCCAATAACAACCGATGAAATAGAAGCAGCAATAATAAAAAAAAACTTCCACCAAACAAAAGCCCAGGTCCAGAAGGCTTCACAGGGGAGTTTTTCCAAACATTCAAAGAAGAACTGACACCTATACTCCTGAAAATATTTCAGAAAATCCAAGAGGAAGGAATACTTCCAAACTCTTTTTATGAGGCCAGCATTATCCTAATTCCAAAACCAGATAAAGACACTACAAAGTAAGAAAATTGCAGGCTGATATCCCTGATGAACATAGATGCTAAAATCCTCAACAAAATATTAGCAAATAACATTCAGCAATATATTAAAAAAGATCATACACCATGATCAAGTTAGATTTATTTCAGGGATGCAAGGATGGTACAATATTTTCAAATCAATAAACGTGATACATCACATAATCAAATTGAAAGACAAAAATCACATGATCATGTCAATAGATGCAGAAAAAGCATTCTACAAAATCCAACACCAATTTTTGATGAAAACTCTCAGCAAAGTTGGAATAGAGGAAGCATATCTCAACATGATAAAGACCATATATGACAAACCTTCAGCCAACATCATACTCAATGGGCAAAAACTAAAACCATTTCCCCTAAAAACAGGAACAAGACAGGGATGACCTCTCTCACCACTCCTGTTCAACATACTAGGTAGTGCTGGAAGTAGTAGCCATAGTGATTGGACAAGAAGAAGACATAAAAGGTAACCCTATTGGAGAATAAGAAGTAAAACTGTCATTATTTGCAGATGACATGATATTGTACATAGAAAACCTCAAAGACTCCATCAAAAAACTACTAGACTTAATAAATGAAGTTGGCAATGTAGCAGGATACAAAATTAACACCCAGAAATCTATAGCTTTTTTATACACCAATAATGAACTCACAGAAAGAGAAACTAAAAAATCAATCCCATTTACCATTACAACAACAACAAAAAATTAAGATACCTAGGAATAAACTTAACTAAGGAGGTAAAAGACCTATACTTAGAAAACTACAGGACGTTGAAGAAAGAGATAGAAGAAGACATAAACAGGTGGAAGAATATACCGGTTCATGGATTGGTAGAATCAACATCATTAAAATGTCCACACTACCCAAAGCAATATATAGATTCAATGCAATCCCTATTAAGATACCAACTGAACATTTCCCAGACCTAAAACATAATCTCCGAAAATTCATCTGGAATAACAAAAGACCACGAATAGCTGCAGCAATCCTGAGAAAGAAGAACAAAGTTGGAGGGATCACAATACCAGATATCAAGCTATATTACGAAGCCACTGTTCTCAAAACTGTCTGGTTTGGCACAAGAACAGACATATAGACCAATGGAATTAACCAGAGAAGCCAGAAATTGAACCAAGCCATTATGCTCAAATAATATTTGACAAAGGAGGCAAGAGCATACAATGGAGTCAAGACAGTCTCTTCAATAAATTGTGTTGGGAAAATTGGACAGATACATACAAAAAATGAAACTAGATCACCAATTTACACCGTGCACAAAAATAAACTCAAAATGGATACAGGACTTAAAATGTAAGATGGGAAACTATAAAAATCTTAGAAGAATCCATAGGCAGCAAAATATCGGACATATGTCACAGCAATATCGTCCCTCATACAGCTTCTAATGGAAACTAAAGAAAAAAAGGAACAAATGGGACTACATGAAAATAAAAAGCTTCTGCTTAGCTAAAGAAACCATCAACAAAACAACAAGAAAGCCCACTGCATGGGAGAACATATTTGCCAATGTTATTTACAATAAAGGTTTAATCTCCAAAATTTACAGGGAACTCATACAATTTAACAGAAGGAAGATAAACAATCTAATAAAAAAAAATGGGCAAAGGACCTAAATAGACACTTTTCAAAAGAGGACATACAGAAGGCCAAGAGACATATGAAAACATGCTCAAAGTCAGTATTCATCCAAGAGACGCAAATTAAAATGACAATGAGGTACCATCTCACACCTGTCAGAATGGCTATCATTAACAAATCAACAAAGGACAAGTGCCAGCGAGGATGCAGAGAAAAAGGAACCCTCGTGAACTGCTGGTGGGAATGCAGACTGGTGCAAGCACTGTGGAAAACAGTATGGAGTTTCTTCAAAAAATTAAAAATGGAACTCCCATTTGATCCAATAATCCCACTTCTAGGAATATAGCTCAAGAAATCAGAAACACTAATCAGAAGGGATATATGCATCCCTATGTTCATAGCAGCACAATTTACAATAGCTAAGATTTGGAAACAGCCTAAGTGCCCATCTGCAGATGAGTGGATTAGAAAACTATGGTACATAGACACAATGGAATACTATGCTGCAGTAAAAAAGAAGGAACTCTTACTATTTGCAACAGCATGGATGAACCTGGATAGCATCATGCTGAGCTAAATAAGCCAGTTGGAGAAAAATAAATATCACATGTTCTCACTCATTTGTGGAATGTAATGAACAACATAAACTGATGAACAAAAATAGAGCCAGAGGAAAAAATATTTTAGAATATAATAGAAGTAATCCTGTTATTTGCAGATTTTTAATATTTCCTACAATTTTTGTGATATCATACTATGTTAGGACAGTTTTGGTAATATTATTATACTTAAAATCCTTTTTTCTTGAAATATTAATGTTTATTGCATGTAATAGTATTATATTTAAAATAATTTTTCTTGAAAAAAAAAAGGTAATTCCTATCTAATAAAAGGGAAAGATGCAAATTGACCGTGGCCCCCAATGCTTCACATTGGCTAATCAGGGAGATTTGCAAATTAACTGCCAACCAAGATGGCGGCCAGCAGCCAGGCACCTGAAGCGAACAGGAGGTTTGCTTGCTCCAGTGACAGAAGAAGCCAAGGTTCCCCACCTGCTGCTGCCGGCCTCTGAGCTGCAACTCTAAGAAACATTGTTGCAAATATAGAAGGTAAACATTCCCCAGAAACCTGCTTTCAGCCAGCCGGGCTTCAGCCAGCAGGATCGCAACAGTGTTACAATTATAGAACCCAAACAAACCCAGATCCCTGCTTTCAGCAGCGGAGGTCTCATAGCTGGAGCCGAGACTCAAAGCTAAAACCGGCTTTCAGCTCCAGTGACAGCCATAGAAGATAAGTAGATCCCGGAATAAAAAAAAAGAAAAAAAGGAGAGGTTGGGAGCCTCAGTTGCCTGCCAGCCTGAAAACAGCCATCATCCCCTCACCCAGACTGGCCAGGCACCCCAGTGGGGACCCCCACCCTGAAGCAACTGAAGGCAGGCAGCAGCGGGAAAGGCTGTCGGCAGTCCGGGACCCGGATCTGTGACCCTGCCGGGCAGGGGGGCAGTGCTTGAGGCTGTCCGCGGTCCCGGGACCCGGATCTGTGACCCTGCCGGGC
>NW_005356635.1:6142091-6147370 GCF_000412655.1 Myotis brandtii
ATGAGAGAAAACGTTGATTCTCCTGCTGCCCACGAAGGTGGAAAGTGAAGTGGGGAGACATGTGGGGAGTGAGCGAGGTTCCCTGTCTGGGGGTTCCAAATCTGCCGTTGGTTTCTTTCACTGCTGACTAGAGATATACAGGGTGACCCCCCAAAATGTATACACACTTTGAATACCTACTAATTCCAATGGTTTTAAGCATAAGAAAGAAACAACAATGGAGCTGTTATCTGTTAAAAGTTTGGGCACAAACAGGTAGTTGGACATTCCCTGAGGGGTCTCAGATTGGAGAGGGTGAAGGCCAGACTGAGGGGCCCCTTTCCTCCCCCCCACCCCAGTGCATGAATTTCGTGCACTGGGCTACTAGTTAGAAATAAAAAAAGAACTCAGAAGCCTGAGACATGTGGTAAGTGGTGCTTATTACATACTTGGATAAAAAACTATTAGCTCAGAAAAAAAATCATACAAGTTAATATCTTGTGTTAATATTTACATGGAACTCATTTATTGTATTCATTGGTGGTTGCTTGTTCTCCAAAGATGTCCACCATCAAACAATTCCTTCCCTCTGTGTGCATACGTGCCACTCCACCATTGCTAGGTAGAGTCTGTCCCTCTTCTTCCTTGAATCTGGGCTGGCCTGCAGTTGTTTGTCATTGGAATATAGCTGAAGACACTCTAAGATATTCTAGGCTCAGACTTTAAGATTCTGCTTTCTTTATCTTGGAGCATTAAGCCACTGTGTAAGAAATGTAGACTGTTCTACCAGAGATAAATGGCATGTGGAGGAGCACTGAGACACCAGGTATGTCAGTGAAGCAGTCTCAGTTGCCTGACTCCACTGCTAACTGGCTTCCATTGCATGAGAACAAGCCAGATAAGCCAAGTCAATACTACATTGATGTTTTTAGACACTACGTTTTGGGGTAATTTGGGCACTAGGTAACCCGAAATCACCTTTGACCCCCAGTAACTAAGTGATGATCCACAAATGATTCTTGAGCCAAGTTTGAGTTGAACTGTCCTTTTTAGAACATACCAGATCTCTCAAAATTCCCTGTGGCTTTTAGTAAGGAGCAATGGGGAAAATCAGCAGGATGGGGTGAATTGTCTTGCATGTTCCTATTGGGCGTGTGTGTGAAATGGCAGTGATTAGGGGCAGACTAATATTGACCAAGGTTCTATTATAAACCAGGGACAGTACAATGCACATGACGTATGCTATTTCCCTTCATTCTCAAAATACAGTAGTCATTCAAAGGAGGTGATATAATAATTCCCATGAGAAAACAGTTGCTGAATGGTAGAACCCAACTGATGGATCTTTTGATTTCAACGTCAGTTATCTAGCCTGGAATATGCACCTCTGTCTAAAGGAAATTCCACAGAAGTCACCTATGGGAGTTATTGAAATGTTCTTATGATGCAGTGGCAGCTTCTTAGGAATTGTCCCTCTGAGCCTGACCTGACTCTCTGATGTTCATTTTTCTTTGCGTGAGTGTGGGGAAAGTGATATTTAAGGTTGGAGGTGATATGATAATGGCTATATTGGAACTCACTCATGCTTCCTGGGATAACAGCTAGGTCCTGGCACCTCCTTGCTATCCACAGACGTGCTCCTTGGTATTCTGTATTACTCAGGTGAGAGCTGCAGGAGGATCCAGCAACTGTCAGAAAGTGAAAACATTCCTAGATCTTGGAAGAAGCCAAGAGAAACAGTCTTGTGGAATGGAGAAGGGGGAGGTCAGCAGAGAAGTGACCTGCCACATTTCTTTAGATCTCCAACCTGGCAAGATGCTACATTCCCTGAACATCACTCCCAAATCTCCCAGGTCTCTACCCTCTGCCTAAAGCTTCCCTTGGGGTTAGGGTGGGGTAAAGCATCCCAGGTGAAAAGCTCTGGTTGCATCCAGCTGCCCCTTAGTTTTAGATATTAAGAGCTCAGCTTTGCAATGCTGTGGCTTTGACTTCTGAAACCTTGGTATCCTTTAATACAGAATTGGCTGTATCATCCTAATCTAGGGCTTGTAAAGGGGATGAGTGTTGGATATACTTTAAGACATTCTTCAGATTCTTCTTCCCCCCTGGGAAAGATTTTTTTTTCTGAGGGCTTAGTCTCCTACTTCCTGCTTTTACATATCTTTTCTTTTTCTTTCCACAATTAGGTTCAGAAACACACACACACACACACACACACACACACTGTCCCATCCTGTGGACTTGGGAATAATATTGGGGAAAGAACTGAAAGGAGGAATTCAATATTTGTTGACTGAATTAAGGAATGTTATGTTGCCCATATGGAAAGAGAAGTAAAACTATCATCAAATGGCTAAAAATACCACTGCAGACCAGAGAAACTAGCACTAAACATATACTGCATCCCAAGTATTATACTAAGCATGTTTGTTCAATTCTTACAAAAATTCTGAAGTGCTACTTAATTTCCATTTTACAAATTAAGCAACAGAGGATCAAGATATCAAATTATTTCCAAGTAGTCTTTGGTAGTTCTTTAATATTTTTTTTCTGTCTATTACTAGTATATGATTGCTATGTATTTTGGTTTCCCATTTCTTCTTGGGCCAGTTTTGGTTACTTATACTTGCTAGGAACCTGTTTATTTCCTACAGATTTTAAAAATTTGGTGCCATACCTCGTCTTGCTTTGAGATTCATTATTTTAATTTTGCAAATCAATTTAACTGAGGTATAATTTGTATGTGATAAAATATACAGATATACTGATTTTATGTGTATAGTTCAATGAGTTATGACAAAGGTACACAACATGTGTCCATATTGGTACAATCAAGACCTTTATATCACCCCAGAAGTTTCCTTTGCTCCTTTTCTGTCAATCCTGGTCCTGGTCCTGGGCAACCACTAATCTGCTCTCTGTCACTGCAAATGCATTTTGTTTTTACTAGATTCATATAAATGGAATCATATTGTATGTCATGCTTTTTTTTTTGCAGTATGTTTTGATGAGTTTAATTGCTTTGGAAATTTTTAAAGGACAAAGTCACCATTCTCAAGGCTTGAGGACTTCTCCAGGCTATTAGGATGTGGTGGCAACAGCTTTTTCTGTTGCCTAGCTGGATAGCCCTGAGGGCAGCCTTCTGAGTATGTTGCAGTAGGTCTCAGTCTAAAATAAGTTGGAGGTTACCTTCGGGCTGCAAATCCAGTCAGAGATCAAGTCTTAGAGGCCTTTCACTGACTCAGCTGCTGACTCATAGGCTTCTATCAGGCAAATTGCTTCTGTGTCACAGTTTATGTCTCTATAAAATAGTAGTATCAAGCCTGAGGGTCTGAGGCTTGATAAATTAATGTATCTGAAATAATTAGTTTTGAAATTGAGCAAGCTAGTTGATATGAAGATTAACAGATAGTTATGTTTTGTTGGTTTGATTTTTATTTCTTGTTTAGTCATTTATTAAACCACAGGGCACTTTGTATTTATATACAATGATTTTGCATGTCTTAGTCATCCTTCATGAAACATCATTAGTAAAAAAATATGGAAGGGAAAGAGAAGGAGGAAGGGAGAAGAAAGAAACCAGTAGAGTGGTGGTGGTGATCTCTGCCCTGGCCAGTGTGTCTAAGTGGTAATAGTGTCGGCCTGTGCATCAAAAAGTCATGGGTTTGATTACTAATCAAGGGTACATACTTGGGATGCAGGTTCGATCCCCAGCCCAGTTGGGGCACATACAGGAGGCAATGAATCGATGTGTTTCTCTCACATGGATCTCTCTCTCTCTCTCTCTCTCTCTCTCTTGTTCTCTTTTTCACTCTCCCCCCTCCCCTTCTCCCTGCCTCCCTTCCACTCTAAAAATCAATGGAAAAATATCCTTGGGTGAGGATTAACCAAAACAACAGCAACAACAAAAATCAAGAAGGGGGCCTCCAAGGAGCTACGTGACTTGCATCAGTCATAGGGTAAGTCATAACTGGAGGGGAGGGCAGACTGAAGCCCAGAACTTTTAGTCTCCAGGGCAGGATTATACTACACTCATCTTCTTGAAACTTGATAGCATCAACACACAGTAGCTGATTGTGAAAGGCAGATATTTAAGTTAGGTGCTTCTGTGGACTGAGGAGGTAAAGAGGTCTGGAAGCCCTGCCATTGTCTATGTCCCATTTCTTTTTTCTTTTTTTAATCTTACTTTATTTTACTTTTTAATCTTTATTGTTGAAAGTATTACAGATGCCCCCTCCTCCCCCTTATTCCTCACCTCCACCTACTTCCCATCCCATGCCAGGCCTTCACCACCCTACTGCCTTTGTCCATAGGTAAGATCTTGGTTACTCTCTTCCCACCCCTTCCCTCTCCGCTTCCCTCTGAGATTCATCAGTCTGTTCCATGCTTCCATGCCTCTGATTCTGTTTTATTCACCAGTTTATTTTGTTTATTAGATTTCTTGTTTGATTATTTTGATTTTTATATTTGATTGTTGATAGATATGTATTTGCTGCCATTTGATCGTTCATATTTTTTTTTTATCTCTTCTTCTTGTTCTTTTTAAATAATACCCTTCAACGTTTCATATAATACTGGTTTGGTGGTGATGAACTCCTTTAACTTTTTTTTGTTTGTGAAGCTCTTTATCTGACCCTTAATTCTAAATGACAGCTTTTCTGGGTAGAGTAATCTTGGTTGTAGGTCCTTACTATTCATCAATTTGAATATATCTTGCCACTCCCTTCTGGCCTGAAAAGTCTCTGTTGAGAAATCAGCTGACAGTCATATGGGCATTCCCTTGTAGGAAACTAACTGCTTTTCTATTTCTGCTTTTAAGATTCTCTCTTAGCCTTTATTTATTTACTAGAGGCCTCTGCCCTCTCCCAGTCTGGGACCCCTCGGGGGATGACCACCTGCTGGCTTAGGCCTGCTCCCAGGGGTATTGGCATCCAGGGAGCCCTCAGAGGATGTCCACTTGCCAGCAGGGAGCAGACCTAAGTTGCAGTTGGACATCCTTAGCGCTGCTGAGGAGGCAGGAGAGGCTCCCACCACCACCGCTGTACTGGCAGCCATCAGCCTGGCTTGTGGCTGAGCAGAGCTCCCCCCATGTGAGAGCACCCTGACCACCAGAGGGCAGCTCCTGCATTGAGCGTCTGCCCCCTGGTGGTCAGTGTGTGTCATAGTGACCAGTCATTCCCAGTCGTTCTGCTGTTAGGGTCAGTTTGCATATTACCCTTTTACTATATAGGATAGAGGCCTGGTGCACGGGTGGGGGCCGGCTGGTTTGCCCTGAAGGGTGTCCCGGATCAGGGTGGGGG
>NW_005356635.1:6150046-6171069 GCF_000412655.1 Myotis brandtii
GCGAGGCAGCAATTTCAGGTGTTTACCTATGCCGTCATCTTGGTTTCTCCTCTCTTAGTCTTTAACCCTTGGCATTTTAATTATGATGTGTCTTGGTGTGGTCCTCTTTGGGTTCCTCTTGTTCACCAGGTAAGGGAAGTTTTCTGTCATTATTTCTTCAAATAGGTTTACAATATTTTGCTCTCTCTCATCTCCTTCTGTCACCCCATAATGCGAATGTTGGTACACTTGAGGTTGTCCCAGAGGCTCCTTATATTTTCTTCATATTTTTAAATTAATTTTTGTTTTGATTGGGTGTTTTTTGACTCCTCATATTCCAAATTGTTGATTTGATTCTTGGAATCCTCTGCTCTACTGTTGAGTCCCTGTAAATTGTTTTTTATTTCAGTTAGTGTATGCTTGATTTCTGACTGGTCCTTTTCATGTCTTTGACTTTCTCACTGAGATCCTTGCAAGTCTCATGAGGATTCTTGAGTAACCATATAACTAGGGTTTTGAAATCTGTATCAAGTAGCTTTCTTACTTCCATTTTTTTTAAAATTTTTGACATGTTTCTTTGTCTCCGCACTTTGGCTGTGTTTGTTTCTATGTATTATATAGAGTTGCTATATCTCCTGGAATTGGTAGAGTGGCCTTGTGTAGTAGGTGTCCTGTAGGGCCTAGTGGCTCAGCCTCCCAAGTCACCTGAGCTGAGCACTCTAGGTGTGCCCCTGTGTAGGCTATGTGCACAGTCTTGTAGTTGAACCTTGATTGCTGTTGGCATCTCTGGGAGGAGTTGACCTCCAGGCCAATTGACTGTGAGGACAAGCTGCAACTATAGTGGGGGAGCTGCTATGCAGGAGGCAAGGTCCAGCTGTGAAACAAGGCAGGCTGGTGCTAGTGCCAGGTCTTGGGCCTTTTATTGATAGGTTGGGGACATGCTGTCACTAGCTGCAACTTGTTTGAGAGATTTTAATAAAGTCTGAAGCCTGAGCCAGGACAGGCCATTCATATGGAAAAGCTGCTGCAAACTGCTTGGGTGGGGCTGCAAATTAGATGGGGTGGGGTCTCAGGTAATCACCAGGGTGGAGCAAACTATGCTTCAGGCTGATTGAAACTCAGATGTGGCTGCCAGTTAGCCCTGCGACAGGAGAGGTCCCAGCACAGGAACAATGACCCCTGTGAGCACCCCTGTCTGAGAGAAAGCCACCCCTGAGTTTCTGCCCCGATGCCAGACAATCCAGTTCCTCCCTGTATATGTCTGGGTCTTCCAGTGCTGGAGCTTGGAAGAAGTGAGACCATGTAAGTTTGTTCACTGGCCCTTTAAGAAGTATACCTGGGATTCCAGCAGCCTCCTTTTCACTCAGTCACAATCCCCGCCAGTTTTTATGGCCCACAGTTATGGGGACTTCTCTTCCCAGCTCTGGAACCCTGGGCTTGGGGTCTGGTGTGGGGCTGTGACCCCTTGCTCCTCCTGGGCAGCCTCCATAGAGATGATCTCCCTCCCAATTAAAAAAACAGCACACGTGGGTGTCAGACCAAACCGTTCCACACCACCATCCCTCCTGACAGTCTCAATGTGCTTTCTTCTTTGCTTCTCTAGTTGTAGGACTGCCTCTCAGCCAGATTTCAGGTGGTTCATTCTGTATTTCAGTTGTAATTTTGATGTGGTTGTGGGAGGTGGCAAGTACGGGGGCAACTACACCGCCCTCTTGGTTCCCACTTCTAAAGCTTGCACCAGTGGTTGTGTTGCTTTCAGCAGCAATTTTTAACTGTGTGCTGTAGGAATTTGTAAAACATGCAATACCTATTTAGTCAGGTACACTGACCTCTTTTTCCTTAGACTGTCAAATTAAAGAATGACAACAGCCACCCTGGCCTGTGTCAGTGGTTAGAGTGTCAGCCTATGCACCAAAGGGTCAGTGGTTTGATTCCCAGTCAAGAGCATGTACCTGTGTTGCAGGTTAATTCCCAGGCCCTGTCAGGGCACATGTGGGAGGCAGTGAATCAATGTGTCTCTATCACATTGATGTTTCTCTCTCTCTCTCTCACTCCCTTCTACATCCCTCCCTTCTACTCTCTCTAAAATTAAATGGAAAAAAAATATCCTCAGGTGAGGATTAACAAAAAAAATTAAAATTAAAATATTGCAACAGTCAACACAACAATACTGTCCAGTGTAAATGAATAGAAATAAAACCATTTTTTGTCATATCAGCAAAAAATATAATATATTTTTGGTGTGCTGCAGAATTTTAGTAATTAGTTTATGTGTGCCATGAGATGAAAAAGGTTCAAAATCATTGCTTTAAGCAACCATTGAAGCAAATATAAATTTTAATCTTCATATTTTTTTAAACTAAGTATCTCTGCCCGATATACCTTTTAGAATCCTCCACTTGTCCACAAGCCTCCTCACACAGCTTCCTGCTGTGGCTCCTGCCCCTTAATAATGCCTGGTTAATACCTATACTATGGCACTTAGCCTTTCAGATGGCAAAGCTACTTATGCATTTCAAATAGTTATTTGAATATAACAGTCACCACAAATCTCTGTCTTTCCAAATAATATTAATTGGGATTTATTTAGTTCTTAATAAGTCTCAATTATTGTTCTAAGTGCCTATTATGAATTGTATCATTGTCATTATTTCTTCAAATAGGTTTACAATATTTTGCTCTCTCTCATCTCCTTCTGTCACCCCATAATGCGAATGTTGGTACACTTGAGGTTGTCCCAGAGGCTCCTTATATTTTCTTCATATTTTTAAATTAATTTTTGTTTTGATTGGGTGTTTTTTGACTCCTCATATTCCAAATTGTTGATTTGATTCTTGGAATCCTCTGCTCTACTGTTGAGTCCCTGTAAATTGTTTTTTATTTCAGTTAGTGTATGCTTGATTTCTGACTGGTCCTTTTCATGTCTTTGACTTTCTCACTGAGATCCTTGCAAGTCTCATGAGGATTCTTGAGTAACCATATAACTAGGGTTTTGAAATCTGTATCAAGTAGCTTTCTTACTTCCATTTTTTTTAAAATTTTTGACATGTTTCTTTGTCTCCGCACTTTGGCTGTGTTTGTTTCTATGTATTATATAGAGTTGCTATATCTCCTGGAATTGTAGAGTGGCCTTGTGTAGTAGGTGTCCTGTAGGGCCTAGTGGCTCAGCCTCCCAAGTGACCTGAGCTGAGCACTCTAGGTGTGCCCCTGTGTAGGCTATGTGCACAGTCTTGTAGTTGAACCTTGATTGCTGTTGGCATCTCTGGGAGGAGTTGACCTCCAGGCCAATTGACTGTGAGGACAAGCTGCAACTATAGTGGGGGAGCTGCTATGCAGGAGGCAAGGTCCAGCTGTGAAACAAGGCAGGCTGGTGCTAGTGCCAGGTCTTGGGCCTTTTATTGATAGGTTGGGGACATGCTGTCACTAGCTGCAACTTGTTTGAGAGATTTTAATAAAGTCTGAAGCCTGAGCCAGGACAGGCCATTCATATGGAAAAGCTGCTGCAAACTGCTTGGGTGGGGCTGCAAATTAGATGGGGTGGGGTCTCAGGTAATCACCAGGGTGGAGCAAACTATGCTTCAGGCTGATTGAAACTCAGATGTGGCTGCCAGTTAGCCCTGCGACAGGAGAGGTCCCAGCACAGGAACAATGACCCCTGTGAGCACCCCTGTCTGAGAGAAAGCCACCCCTGAGTTTCTGCCCCGATGCCAGACAATCCAGTTCCTCCCTGTATATGTCTGGGTCTTCCAGTGCTGGAGCTTGGAAGAAGTGAGACCATGTAAGTTTGTTCACTGGCCCTTTAAGAAGTATACCTGGGATTCCAGCAGCCTCCTTTTCACTCAGTCACAATCCCCGCCAGTTTTTATGGCCCACAGTTATGGGGACTTCTCTTCCCAGCTCTGGAACCCTGGGCTTGGGGTCTGGTGTGGGGCTGTGACCCCTTGCTCCTCCTGGGCAGCCTCCATAGAGATGATCTCCCTCCCAATTAAAAAAACAGCACACGTGGGTGTCAGACCAAACCGTTCCACACCACCATCCTTCCTGACAGTCTCAATGTGCTTTCTTCTTTGCTTCTCTAGTTGTAGGACTGCCTCTCAGCCAGATTTCAGGTGGTTCATTCTGTATTTCAGTTGTAATTTTGATGTGGTTGTGGGAGGTGGCAAGTACGGGGGCAACTACACCGCCCTCTTGGTTCCCACTTCTAAAGCTTGCACCAGTGGTTGTGTTGCTTTCAGCAGCAATTTTTAACTGTGTGCTGTAGGAATTTGTAAAACATGCAATACCTATTTAGTCAGGTACACTGACCTCTTTTTCCTTAGACTGTCAAATTAAAGAATGACAACAGCCACCCTGGCCTGTGTCAGTGGTTAGAGTGTCAGCCTATGCACCAAAGGGTCAGTGGTTTGATTCCCAGTCAAGAGCATGTACCTGTGTTGCAGGTTAATTCCCAGGCCCTGTCAGGGCACATGTGGGAGGCAGTGAATCAATGTGTCTCTATCACATTGATGTTTCTCTCTCTCTCTCTCACTCCCTTCTACATCCCTCCCTTCTACTCTCTCTAAAATTAAATGGAAAAAAAATATCCTCAGGTGAGGATTAACAAAAAAAATTAAAATTAAAATATTGCAACAGTCAACACAACAATACTGTCCAGTGTAAATGAATAGAAATAAAACCATTTTTTGTCATATCAGCAAAAAATATAATATATTTTTGGTGTGCTGCAGAATTTTAGTAATTAGTTTATGTGTGCCATGAGATGAAAAAGGTTCAAAATCATTGCTTTAAGCAACCATTGAAGCAAATATAAATTTTAATCTTCATATTTTTTTAAACTAAGTATCTCTGCCCGATATACCTTTTAGAATCCTCCACTTGTCCACAAGCCTCCTCACACAGCTTCCTGCTGTGGCTCCTGCCCCTTAATAATGCCTGGTTAATACCTATACTATGGCACTTAGCCTTTCAGATGGCAAAGCTACTTATGCATTTCAAATAGTTATTTGAATATAACAGTCACCACAAATCTCTGTCTTTCCAAATAATATTAATTGGGATTTATTTAGTTCTTAATAAGTCTCAATTATTGTTCTAAGTGCCTATTATGAATTGTATCATTTAGTTAGCATAACAACCTTATGAGCTAAATACTAACATATCCTTTATACAGATGGGAAAACAGGTGCAGAAACTGGCCCAAGGTTGCATTTTTAGGAGGTGGTAGGTTGGGATTCCAGCCCAGGCAATCTACTTCCAGAGTCTTTAGTCTAGAGTAATATTCTGCCTTCCCAATACAGAGTGAGCCCCTGTATCACCATCACTGAATTAATAAATGTTTATGGAATGGAATTCAATAAATCTTGTGGAAAAGAACGCAGGCCATTGATAACCATTTCCTATTCATCTGATAGTGATTGGACCATGATTTCAGGAAAATATCTGCAAATGAAATATGTGGGGCAAATGAAGAAAGATGAGAAGACCCAAGTTAAGGGAAAAAACTCTGACTTTAGAGCCTGATATCAGCTTACAGTTCAACCCATGACCCTTTGCAGCTTAGAATCCTCAGATAAGGAACTTGAGCTGGTCCAGCCTCAATTTTCTCATCTGTCAATGAAGACTTGATAACTGGAACAGTGAGCCAAGGGTTTCTCCCGGGGTCATGTCTCACGATGCCAGAGAATGAGCTCTGTGAACCAGAAGATTTAAGCAAAAGCATGGAAAATTTATTACAAGCAAATTCAGACTTCCCAATGGGGAGGGGGACCAAATAATGGGTTTCCAGAGAAGCAAGTCATTCTAGGGGTATATCTGTGCTATAAGCCTGCTCTATATCTACCTGTGTCACCACCTGATTGATCAATGAGGGGTCATTATTCTTGCCCAGCAACGGACCTGAACTCTCTCTGTTTCTTTGTGTACGTACACTTTGTTACTGCAGGCCCTTGGTTTTTCATACATCCTGCTCTGTGTCCAAAAACATTTTATTATTTCAGCATGGTTGGTTTCTGTTATTAGGCTTGCTCAAACTTCTGTGTTTGCTCCTGTCTATGTTCTACCTGCCTTTGTTTCCCACTGGACCCCTGCCCTATCTGCCTGTGTTTCAAGTTAACTTCTCTCAGTGCCCCCTCCAATTAGGAAACCCCAACTGCTGTTGAAAGTAGGGGTGCCGACCACTCTGGCTACTTCCTGCTGACAGTGGGCTTGTGGGGTAGCAATCGTTAGGTCCCATCAGAGGAGGCTGGCCTAGGGGTCCATGGAAAAAAGCAGTTATCTCCATTTGGGGCTGCATTTAGAGGACAATTTGTAGCTTGAAAGCCTCTACATGAGAAGAAACAAAGCGGGTTTGGAGGTTTAATAGTCAAGGGCTGAAGATTAAGGCCAGGACTACTATGATTAGAGGTCCAGCTAAAGGTAGGAGCCATAATAGCCAATTTATTTTGGATAGCAAATTTGCCCAAGAACCTGCAAGATTTTGTCAAATGTCTGAGTTTTTTGTTTGTTTGTTTTTTTAAATATATTTTATTGTTTTTTTACAGAGAGGAAGGGAGAGGGAGAGAGAGTTAGAAACATCAATGAGAGAGAAACATTGATCAGCTGCCTCCTGCGCACCCCCTACTGGGGATATGCCCGCAACCAAGGTACATGCCCTTGACCGGAATTGAACCTGGGACCCTTCAGTCCGCAGGTCGATGCTCTATCCACTGAGCCAAACCGGTTAGGGCAAATGTCTGAGTTTTTAGCTGCTGGGTTTCTTGTCTCAAATCTTGCAATGAGAAGGGGACCTGTACTATGGTAGGGTCAAACTCCCCATCGGCTTGTTCAACTAAGGGGTACAAACCCCAGGATGGGTCAGATTTGGCTTCCCACTAGGTGTGGGCCCCCTGACCAGGGGAAATACCTTCCCTTGGGGTCCTGGATACGGTGGACAGGAGGGCTCACACGAAGGTGCTGGTAATGGGGTGGCCTCTGCTTTTTTCTCTGGCAAGTCCTATGTTATTATGGCCAGCAGAGAGGGGTCAATCTTACAGCCTTTATACAGATTCATTTATCCCTTAAAGCAAAAAAGGCCTGGACATATGGGATTTCTGATCACTTTCCCTAGTTGTAAAATGGTATTATAATTCAAGCTCACTTTTAGGGACCATGTCTCTCCATCTGCTAGTTGATACTGAGACAAGGCCTAGGTACAAAAGAAAATCAGGCACTTCTTCTTAAGGGTCGAAGGTCAAATTCATCCCAATGTTTAAGAATAGAGCCCAAAGGGCTATATGCACAGGGTGTGGACGAAGCTCTTCCCATCTGTAAGAAAACACACAAAAGGATGTCCAGCATCCTCTGTGATCTTCCTTTCTCTGTTTGGAGTGTCCACCTCCTAGATAAGGGATGTGAGATGAGTGCCTCTTTGTGTGTCACCACAAAAGAGGATCTGCTGGACTTAGTCCCACTTATTGGTGAGATCTAGGGCAAAAAGACCTGTTAGTGTGTGCCCACTAACAGAACTGACCTACTGGACTGTGCACACTTACCAGCGTGGTCCTACCAGGCACCTGTCCTGCTCCAGATGTGGGGAAGCCTGAACTAACCATGTCCCGGATTGAAAGTGTCTGAGATGGTTCCAATGTTTCTGAAGTACCCACTGAGCCTCCCTGAGAAGGAGAGAGAGAAGAGACAAACAAAAAATTTCCTGCAGGGATGGACATACTCCTGGTGCCTACAACTAGGGCTCAATAGTGGCAGCCTCATCCTGGGTCCAAACTTATCAGACGTGTGGCCCCCTGGTTGGACCTTCTATATCTACCACAAGGAAGGGACAAATGTAAAAAGGATGATACCCCTTCTTGGCCAGGACTAAGATTCTGTGTTCATTAGTGGTCAGGAAGAAAAGGCATCCAGGAACTGAAGTCCTAGGAACCGCAAGGGAGCACTGTAGAAAGTGCTGAAGGGCCATGAACAGTGTTTTAAACCCAAACCCTATAGTCCTCCTCCATCTTGTCTGGTGATCTAATGCCCTAATGTATGGAAAATTCCCTGATCTACATCCCCATTTTACTTTAAATACTCACCAGCACATGGTGTGGTGTGAATACCAGGGGCAAGGTTTACCCCTCAGGCAAGGGCATTCCCTCCATGGCTCCCCTAATGTTCTATTGAAGACCCAAATCCCCTCTGGTCTCCACAAGGCCACTACAAGTTGCTGGAAGAAATCAGGTCTGTGGGGGTCAGGTCCAAGGAGGCATTGAGGGGATGAGGGAATACTCCGCTCATGCGTGGCTCGGTCCATCTGTGGTAGGAGATACCAAGAATGGCAGATCAACCAGCCTAGGCCAGGATCTAAAGAATTCAGTGTCCCTATACCCCCAACCTTGGGCAGGAGGAGGAAAAAAGCAGGAAAGTTTGAGCAGATCTCCGGCAATATAAATCCTAACAAGGGAATAGGCCAGGGTTGGGCTGTATGTAGTGGGTCCAAGTGTGCTGTTTGTGGAAGAAACTCCCAGAGGTGGTGAAACCTCTGGTCATTTCCCTCCTCTTACATGCCTCAGTTTCTCTCCCTGGCTGTGTAAAACAGCCGTGAGGACCCACAGTATTGAGTGACCAGCTCTTATGTGCACTTACTGGATGGGTCAGAGTTTAGTTATAATTGTATTCTGGAGTCCCTGTGAGGCCCCTGCATGTCTTAGGGTTCAACCCCAGACACCTCTGCCAGGTCTTTACTCATGTTAGGACATTCAAGATTCTCGATCGAGAGGGAGGAATTGACTCTTTGATCTTTAGAGCCTGGGTAGGGACGCAAGCACTCATTTAGTCGTTGGTTGGATTTTGTCTTGCAACTGGCGGGAAGCTACTGCTTTCTAACCCAGTCTGACAACCAGTTCATTCTTCCATGGGAGTCTTTTTATGTGGCAGCCACTGTAATGGCTTTTAACTGGCTGACCCATGCCCATTTTTAAGTGGCCCAAAGGCCATTTGGAAACTGAAAGAGAAAAATGTCCACTGCAGATGACAGCCTGATTAAGTGGCAGATGGGCACCCGGCAATGCCTCCAAAATTACAAAGGAAACATCGAAAGAAGCGATAGGGTCCATAGGCTCACCATTTGATGTGGAGAGGTTGGATCCCAGACCGAGCCCCCAAAGCTGATAACTGGAATGGCGACCCGAGGGTTTTTCTTGGGGTCATGTCTCATGATGCTGAAGAATGAGCTCTGCAGACTAGAAGATTTAAGCAAAAGTGTGGAAAATTTATTACAAGCAGATTCAGACTCTCCAATGGGAAGGTGGACCAAATAATGGGTTGCCAGCGAAGCAAGTAATTCTAGGAGTATATATGTGCTACAAGCCTGCTCCATACATATCTGTCATCTCCTGATTGGTTCCCTCATTGTTCTTGCCCAGCAATGGACCTGAAATGTCTGTTTCTATGTGTATGTACACCTTGTTACTGCAGGCCCTCCCTTGTTTTCCCATGCCTCCCACTTTGAATCCAGAAACATTTTATTATTTCTGCTTGGTTGGTTCCTGTGGTTAGGCTTGCTCAAACTGCCATGTCTTTCTCTGTCTCTGTTCTACCTGCCTTTGTTCCCCATGGGACCCCTGCCCTATCTGCCTGCATTTCAAGTTAACTTCTCTCAGTCTCATAGTTATACCTGCTTCAAAGCGTGGTTGTAAAGATTACCCAATGTGACATATGAATGTGTGCTTTATAGACTATAAAGCATCATAAACATTTGCTTTAGTTCATAATAAAATTATAGAAGCTATATATATTTTAAGCATTTACTAGAAAAAATGCAATGGAAAAAACATACTATCCTCCTATTTGAAAATATAATTTCAATTTCAAGCATAGTGATTTTGTGAGTTTCAGCAAGTTTTACATTTTACATTATACGTCGGATCTCTGACAGGTTCCAGCTTAGCAATTAGACTCAGAGCTCATTATACTCAGAGGGTCCATCTGAAGAGGATGAGGTAAAAGTAGTTTATTTTTTTAAACTCCCCTCTGAGACTTAATATTTTAGTTTTGATTTATTTAATCATGGTTATGTTTTAAACAAAACTATGCTCATATAGAAAAGACCCACTGTCTGTTTGCCCCATAGCTATGAGAAAGTCACTGTGAAAATGCTTCATTTGGCCATGGGTCTCAAGTAGGAAAGTTTCCCCTCTTAGAGAGGGAATGAAGAGTAGAAAAGCCATAACTTTTAAACAGCAATCTCATCTCCATCCAAACAATTTGAACCAAAATGGCATTCTCTTTACAATAGAAAAATGTTTTATTTGTTTTCTCCACCAGGAAAGTGATCATTTCAGGAATTGTGAGGTGTTACAGGAAAGTACCATGAAGTAGAGATACTGATTCATGGTCTGAGATAGGCAATTGCTACATGCATGGGGAAGTTAGGAGCATATGTAGTCCCACTGCAGGAAGAACAAATAGTAATAAATTCTTAAAAAGTGTTATGAGATTAACAAAATGTAACCTGTGTGTGGCAGGGTGCATCTGTTTTCTAGCCTGTAGTAGTCATCTTCCCTAACCTATCAAAGTAGAAAACAATTTACAGTTTTTGGTTTTATGATCTCTCATGCCTAAAAGTCTTCACTGGCCACTCCCAGGATTCTGTCTCTCTCTCTCTCTCTCCCTACCTACCTATCTCTTCCCCCTTCCCCACCCCCTCTTCTTGCCAATAACCAAATGTGATTCCACAGAAAAGAGCAAATACCCACTAAAGTATTTCAAGCCTTTCTCCATCAAGGCTTGAAACTAATGATGAGGATCACACTAGTCCTCTCCTGATCATTCTCCATCAGGACACACCCATTAGAATGCACACACAGTAAAGTCTCAGCATTTGTTAAAGGGAATTTACCTACATGTGGTTGCTTGCCTCAATTGTAATAATCAACCCAAGGATGCAGTTAAGCCCAACACAGTCCATGTATGTGGAAAAAAACCATGAAAAAAAATGTGCAAATGATCTTGAACAAAGAAGTGAACTGCTTTATTTTGAAGTAACCTCATATTCTCTGTGTTATGGGAGATTTATGTGATTTTCAAGGTAAAATTTGAATATAAGCAACTTTCACCTAACATGCTTACTTTAGAAATCAATCTGACCCACTCCATCTAAATTCCCACCCATCTTTATGATGTCCTTCCCCCATGCCCTACCTCACTGTATAAAATTTCTTTACTAAAGGTGCAGGTAAATGTCTAAAGGGTATTTTAGAACAGGAAAAGTAAACATTAAAATGCTCGCAGCCTGACAGATAAAATGAGCCCTCTCAGGGCTTTTCAAAGTCTTTGAAGGATGGGTGTCCTAGGAATCTTCCTGTTCTCCCACCTGCTTTTTTCTCCTTAGGTCTCTTCCTCAAGCCCACATACAGTTCTTCTCCCCTTCAAGTCTCTCATTCTTATGATGCCACTTTGTTGCTCATAGAACTTCACTGTGTCCTACCCCTCCACCCCCCAATAATGCTTCAACATTTCTCTGAATGCCTGTTGCTGGTCTCCAAATGATACACCCTCAGTGCCATAAATGAGGATGAATGCTGGCCCTCTCATTCCGTTTCACACTTCCCTTCAGTCAAAATGTGTCCCCATTGTGGAAAGCAATGGTATTTTCTTGCTGTAGTGGTGTGGATTTAACCTGGTCCTTCAGGACCTATAGGCACTTCTGTCCTCACCAATTATTGAAAGACCAGGCAAGGCCATACCACAGGAGAAGCCACATGAGTTGATGAGTTGTCAGTGGTTGTTCTCTTTGCCACCTTTTCTGATTGATGCCAGCTCCCATATGCCAACTTTAATTAGATTGTTTTGATTCCGAGTCCCTTAATAGAATTGATGTGTGTGTGTGTGTGTGTGTGTGTGTGTGTGTGTGCGCAAGCCACATGAGTTGATGAGTTGTCAGTGGTTGTTCTCTTTGCCACCTTTTCTGATTGATGCCAGCTCCCATATGCCAACTTTAATTAGATTGTTTTGATTCCGAGTCTCTTAATAGAACTAATGTGTGTGTGTGTGTGTGTGTGTGTGTGTGCGCGCGCGCGCGCATGCACGTGTGTGCTGTCAAAGGCTGAATGATATTTACTCTACATAGTTCACAAAGAAACTCTGAGGTCCAATTCGGCAGCCCTAGGACCAGCTTCCTGGCGTATGTAGCCAAGCCCCCACCTGGCCCATCAGAGTCCAAGGGGATTCTGAGTGACTCTTGGCCAATCCATAGATCATTTCTGCTGTCTCTTCCATGGCTGATGCAGGACTCTCTCTATCCCCTGAAGTGCCTTACCCACCAGCTACATAAACTCCATCTCTTCTGAGCCTTACTAGAATTAAAGCCCTGATTTGAGTGATACCTTTTTGTGATAATGGCCTGAATGGTTTCCCCAATGTAGAGCACCATCCATCCCATTGCCTTTCTCTACTTTAGTATCTGGGTCCCACTAGTCCTACCCTCCTTGAAACTATAGACAATGTCCCTTCTCAGGACCTGATGACCAGAAAAGGAAGGCCTCTGCCACCCCAGGTTAAAGAGAAAGACTGCTTATGCGTAGGAGTTCCCCCTGTAATGATAAGGGAATCTCTGTGTCTGGAGGAGGCACGTTCCACCACCTGTTAGTCACCACCACTCAGTCCTGCTCTGGGGCCTGGCATGATAATTAAGGGCTCCATATCACACTGCTTCCTTTAACCTTTGTTCCAATCTTCACATTTGTAACAGGCTTTCTTTTTTTTCAACTCAGATAAGAACTTATTTATAAGTAAAATGAGCATGTGATGCCATGAAATAAGAATTTAATCTACAGGAAACAATTTTAAAAGAGAGAATTAAAATGTAACAATGTTTTCTACCTATGTTTAAAATTTGAAATTCTAATGGCAGCTCCCAGTCAGGCAGGCAGTTGCCAAGGTTAACGACTCAGACTCTAGTGTTATGACAGTTTTTGGATATTGCAATTGGAGCATGTTTAAGGTAGGCTAGGCGAGGCTACATGTTCAGCAGGTTAGGTGTACTACATGCATTTTCAAGCTATGATATTTTCCATTTATGATGGGTTTACAAGCAAAATAGAGACAGACTCATAGACAGAGAGCAGGCTGACAGCTGTCAGGGAGTGGGGGGTGGACTGGAGATAGGTGGAGGGATTGAGCAAAAAAGAAAAAAGGATAAAGAACTCATTGGCATGAAAAACAGTATGATGATTACGGGAATGTAACCCCATTGCAAGTTAGGAGTATTTCTGTTATGATCATACAACTTTTTGAAAGGAAAAACAAACAAATGAACAAACCTCATTTTCCCTCTGCCCTGAAAACCCCAGACTACTTTGCTGTTCTCCACCATGGAAAATACTTTAAATACTAGTTAGTTCTATGACTGCATAGATAATGGCAACATAGGAAGAGATGTAAGTTTTATTGCTGCTAAAAATAAGTAGAGGCCCTGGCCATGTAGCAGAGTTCGTTAGAGTGTCATCCCCATATGCTGCAGTAGCAAGGTTCGATCCCCTGATCAGGGAACATACAAGAATCAACCAATGAATGCATATATAAGTGGAACAACAAACTGATGTTTTTTCCTCTCTCTCTTTCTTCCTCTCTCTCTCTACAATCAATAATTTAAAAAAAAAAAAAGTAGAGCAAGCCGCACCTTAAGATGACTTCAAACCATGAAGTTGAATCATCTCAATGTTCTTTAATAAAAGCTAATTGTGAGAGACAAAATGGCTGTGGAATAGATGAACCTGTCCCAAGCCTTGTCCTGGAGCAAATGGATGAGCATTTACCTCGAATTGGCGAAGGAGACTTAGCTGGTGAGAAAATTTGCAGCCAGGAATGACAGAGGACCCCTGGAGAAAGCCCAGGGCACTGTGACCATGCGAGCAGCAGACAAGTGAGCAGCCCGCACCTATCCAAGGAGCAGCAGCCCCGCAAGCAGGCTGCCCCAGGCCTATGAGCAACAGCCTCACGTGGCTTGCTCCTGTCCAAGGAGCAGCAGCTGTGTGAGTGGCCCACTCCCCCATCTGAGGAGCAGCAGCCAACGAGTAGCCCATCCACAACTGAGGAGCAGCAGCCCCATGCAGCCCGCCCCCATCTGAGGAGGAGCACCTGTGTGCAGCCCACACCCTGCACCTGTCTGAGGAGCAGTAGCTGTGTGAGCAACCTGACGCTATCCAAGGAGCAGCAGCTCCATGAGCATCCCGACCCAGTCCGAGGAGCAGCAGCCACATGCAGCCTGAAACCATCCGACAAGCACCAGCCAGGTGAGTGGCCTGCCCCCATCTAAGGAGCAGCAGCCTCATGAACAGCTCGCTCCTGTCTGAGGAGCAGCAGCCACGCAAGCAGTCTGACCCCCATCTCAGGAGCAGCAGTCATGTGAGCAGACTGCCCCCATCTGAGGAGCAGCAGGTGTGCAAGCAGCCCGCCCCCATATGAGGAACAGCAGCCCTTCAAGAAACCTGCCCCTGTCCAAGGAGCAGCAGCCACATGAGCAGCCTGCCCTTTCAGAAGAACAGCAGTAGCACGCAGCCAGCCCCGATCCAAGGAACAGCAGCCATGTGAGCAGTCCACCCTGATCTGAGGAGCAGCAGCCACACCAGCAACCCGCCCCCGTCTAAAGAGCAGCAGCCACGTGCATCCTGTTCCCATCTGAGGAGCAGCAGCATTGTGATCAGCCCACCCCCATCTGAGGAACAGCAGCTGTGTGAGCAGCCTGCCCCCAACAGCCAGAGGAGCCACCACTGCTGTGAACAGCAACCACCAGAGAAGCCGCTGCCAACTGAGGAGCAGCCGCTGCTGTGACCACACAAGCAACAACCACAGCCTGAGGAGCCACTACCACCCAAGGAGCAGCCCCTGCACAACTCAACATCTAGATCAGTTGGTGAGATAAAAAAATGGGTAGACAAAGGAAAGAAAATGAGAATCACCAGAAAAGCAGCTAAGTGAAACAGAGGCATGCAACATGTCAGAAAAAGAATGCAGACTAAGGGTCATACCGTTCATAAACCAGATGGATGAAAAAATCAACAACTTATATAAGAATCAAGAAGAAATAAAGAGTGATTTAGTTGCAATAAAAACATCTTGGAAAGTTTTAACAGTAGACTAGGAGAAGCACAGGACTGAATTAGCAAATTAGAAGACAGGAAAGCTAAACACACCCAAACTGAACTGCAATTGGTGAAAACAATTAAAAGGCAGGAGGAGAGCCTAAGGGAACTTTGTAACAACATGAAATGAAGCAACATTAGAATAATAGGGGTGCCAGATTGACAGGAAGAGGAACAAGGGTTAGAAAACCTATTTGAAGAAATAATGTCAGAAAACTTTCCTGATGTGGGGAAGAAAAAAGTCACACAAGCACAGAGAGTCCCAAACAAGTTGAAACTGAAAAGACCCACACCAAGACATATCATAATTATGATGTCAAATGTTCAGGACAAAGAGAGAATCTTAAAGGCTGCAAGAGAGAGAGACAGAAAGTTACATATAAGGTTTCTCCCATTAAATTATCAAATGATTTCTCAAGAAAAACACATCAGGCCAGAAAAGAATGGAAGGAAATTTACATAGTGATGCAAAGCAAGGGACTGAATCCAAGAATACTCTATCCAGAAAGGCTATGATTCAAAATTGAAGGGGAAATACGGAGCTTCACAGACAAAAAAAAAAAAAGGCTAAGGGAATTTATCACTACCAAGCCACCAAAAAAATTAAGATACCTAAGAATAAACTTAACTAAGGAGGTAAAAGACCTATATACGTGGAAAACTACAGGACACTGAAAAAAGATAGAGGAAGACATAAACAAATTGAAGAACATACCGTGTTCATGGATTGGTAGAATCAACATCATTAAAATATCCATACTACTCAAAATAATCTATAGATTTAATGCACTCTCCATTAAAATACCAATGGCATATTTCACAGACATAGAATGAACTTTCCAAAAATTCATCTGGAATAAAAAAGACCACGAATAGCTGCAGCAATCCTGAGAAAGAAGAACAAAGTAGGAGAGATCTCAATACCAGATATCAAGCTGTATTACAAAGCCACTGTTCTCAAAACAGCCTGGTACTGGCACAAAAACAGATATATAGATCAATGGAATAGAATAGAGAACCCAGAAATCAACCCAAACCACTATGTTCAATTAATATTCGACAAAGGAGGCATGAACATTCAATGGAGCCAAGATAGTCTCTTCAATAAGTGGTGTTGGGAAAATTGGACAGATACATGCAAAAAAAAAAAGAAAGAAAGAAAGAAACTAGACCACCAACTTACACTATACACAAAAATAAACTCAAAATGGTTAAAGGACTTAAACATAAGATGGGAAACCATAAAAATACTAGAGGAATCCATAGGCAGAAAAATTTCAAACATATGCTGAAGTAATTTCTTCACTGATACTGCTTCTAGGGCAATGGAAACTAAAGAGAAAATAAACAAATGGGACTCTATCAAAATAAAAAGCTTTTGCACAGCAAAGGAAACCATCAACAAAACAACAAGAAATCCCATTGAATGGGAGAACACATTTGCCAATGTTATCACTGATAAGGGTTTAACTTCCAACATTCACAGGGAACTCATACAACTTCACAAAAAGAAGATAAACAACCCAATCCAAAAATGGGCAATGGACCTAAATAGATACTTTTAGAAAGAAGACAGAAGGAAGGCCAAGAGACATATGAAAACATGCTCAAAGTCAGTAGTCATCCGAGAGATGCAAATCAAAACGACAATGCAGTACCATCTCACACCTGTCAGAATGGCTATCATCAACAAATCTACAAAGGACAAGTGCTGGTGAGCATGCAGAGAAAAAGTAACCCTTGTGCACTGTGCTGGTGGGATGCAGACTGGTGCAGCCACTGTGGAGAACAATATGCAGTTTCCTCAAAAAATTAAAAACAGAGCTCCCATTTGACGCAGTGATCCCACTTCTAGGAATTTATCACAAGAAACTAGAAACACCAACCAGAAAATATATATGCACCCTTATGTTCATAGTGGCACAACTCACCATAGCTAAGATTTGTTAACAGCCTAAGTGCCCATTAGGGGCTGAGTGGATTAGAAAATTGTGGTACATCTACATAATGGAATACTACACTGCAGTAAAAAAAAAAAAAAGGAATTATTACCATTTGAACCAGCATGGATGGAACTGGAGAGCATTATACTAAGTGAAATAAGCCCGTCAGAGAAAGATAAATATCACATGATCTCACTCATTTATGCAATAAAATGAACAACATAAGCTGATGAACAAAAACAGATCCATAGACAGAGAAGCATCGATCAGACTGTCAAAACTCAGAGGTAAGGTAGGGTAGTATGGGGGTAAGGGGGAGAGATCAACCAAAGGACTTGTATGAATGCATATAAGCCTAACCAATGGACACAGACAACAGGGAGATGAAGGCATGAGTGGGGGGGGGGGGGGGGAAGTAATGGGGGGATAAAGACACATATGTAATACCTTAATCAATAAAGAAATTTAAAAAAGTAAAATAAAATAAAAGCTAATTGCTTCCTTCTATTTAATTGCTTATTTATATTTTAAGCCTTCCCTTATTACTGGGGGTTGGATGTAGAAATGTCATGGGGTTTGACTAGCATAATGTGCCACATAGAATTAGATGGTTTGAATATAAAAACCTTTCTGATTGAGACCTGAGAGAAAAGTTTGTCTAAAATACAGGGGGATGCAACAATCAGCTTTCAGATCCCAAAGAGTCATAGCAGCTAGACTAATTTATTATTGAGTGATTTTAATGTTTTTATAAAAGCTACAATTTTCATTTGGTTGTTGAAGAGAGGTGATACTGCTTTTATAAAAGACTGAATTATCTTTGATCCTCTTACAACTAGTTGAGAAGTTTGAATGTGCTGTTTAACAGAATCAAAATGTGAAGATACAAGAATTTTTTTCTATTGATTTCTCAGGTGTGGGATCTTCTTGTCACATTTATTCTGTGTTGCTTTCAACAAAAATTTATAGGAAGTTAAAAATGTGGGAAACCATGGTTGTACTCATCAAAATAGGCATACAGAATTACTATAATATATTTTCAGTACCTTCAGAGAATGTATTGTGCTTGGTATATTTTAATT
This sequence comes from Myotis brandtii, assembly GCF_000412655.1. NCBI lineage: Eukaryota > Metazoa > Chordata > Mammalia > Chiroptera > Vespertilionidae > Myotis > Myotis brandtii. The sequence goes on from NW_005356635.1 coordinate 6,168,164, forward strand.
ATACATGGCATAAGGCAGGAGCTAATCACATCCCTGCACACCACATTCTGGAGTTAATAGTCTGGTACACCAGAGGCAGAGCCTTGGTGATACTATAGCAGTCTTATTTGGAGGATGTGAAGGTTTGTAATGATGGGACTATTTAAAATTAACACACTGGCAAGTAGCTGGCCCTTCTATCCAGTGTGGAAGTCCATTACATTTTAAAGCACATATGAAGGACTAGAGGAAAACAAAAGAAAAATTAAGTGAGTCAACACATTTATAAGAAAAAATAAAAAGAATCAGAATGATTAGGTTCAGAGATAAGTAGGGTAAAGAGGAAGTTCAATTTTATGAAGGCTCTACCATTTGGTTGTTGTCTGTACTGGGGTAACCACTTTCTCTTTGCAGAACTGTGTGTCTCCTGAAAGCCATGGCTAAAGAAAACCACCATCTTGCTCTGTGGCATTATGGAAGCAGGTTGTGACCACTGTGCTATATTGTGACATCAAGTGCCAAGAAGGATGGGGCCTTAACATGCAAGAGTAAATCTAAAGCAATCTACTGGCTTGAATAATAATTTTGTAGCGAATTAATGGATTTTATGTCTAAGTTTGGGTTGTTTTATATATATTATTATCAGTATTACTGGGAGCCTATAAGTGCATGACATTTGGGGAAATAACTACCATTTAGCCATCCATTAAATAAATGTATTGAAGAAATACACAAATTGCCAACATTTATTAAGTGTTTTTGTTTATGTTTTGCTCTTCATGTATATTAACCACTTAAATCAATATAATTGCCTTTTGAAACAGGTACTATTATTATTCCCATTTTACAGATGAAAAACTGTAAAGGCTAAATTGCTTTAAAAAAGTTAGCTACTTAAAAAAGCTAAATTCATTCCCTAAAGTCACATAATAGTAAATGGCATAATCTGGACTAAAACTCAGGCATTCTACATCTTACACTTGTGCTCTTAACCACTCAGCTACATAGGATTTTTTTTAAGTGTATAGATGTATTTATTTACTTCAAATTTTGCAGACAGAATTTGATCAAATATAAATGACTGTTCTGAAAGCTGATATTAACTAACTAGAGGCCCTCTGCGGGGTGACTGGTGGGGTGATAAGGGAGGCTCCCCACTGGCACCCGCCTAGGGCCTGCAGGCTGGGGGCAGCTCCTGCATTAAGCATCTGCCCCATGGTGGTCAGTGCACATCATAACGACCAGTCATTTCACCAGTCCTTTCACCATTAGGTCGATTTGCATATTAGGCTTTTATTATCCTACTAGAGGCATGTTCCACAAAGATATTTGTGCAATAGGTCTTTCTTCCCTTGGCTGCCGGCACCAGTTTTCCTCTGGCACCTGGGACCCAGGCCTTCGCTCCGGCCGCAGCAGAGAAGCCAAGCCTCTTCAGTCTTCAGTCTTCTTTAGTCTTCAGTCTTCAGTCGTCTTAAGTCTTCAGTTGTCTTAAGTCTTCAGTTGTCTTCAGTCTTCAGTCTTCAGTCTTTGCTTGTTATGCCCAGATTTCAGGATCCCCAAGAAACCACACCAGGGAGTCAGCCAGGTCCGATGCAAAAGCATAAGAGTCTTTATTCGAGCTAGCTTGGCTCCCCCACCTCTCTGATGCAGCGGCAGGAAGCAGAGAGAGAGACAGCTCTGTGGGGAAAGGGGTTTTATGGTAAGGGGAGGAGAGAGGACTGTGGGCCCTGCCGATTGGCCAGGTGCAAGTCGGTGTCTTGTTACACAGGATGTGGTCATATCTATGGCGCGCACTTCCCTTGATTATCATTGGTTAGTTTAAAGAAATCCTAGGCATGGCTAGCAGAGGCTTGGGCTTCCGGGAAGAAGCTCCTTGCTGAGCACATGGCTGCTGCCCAAAAATGGAGGATTCGGGGCAAGATGGAGGGCGTAGCCCTCGCCCTTTCATGCTCAGGCCGGAGCCTTCAGTCTTCGCTCCGCACCTGCATATGCAAATTAACTGCCATCTTTATTGGGTTAATTTGCATACTCATTCTGATTGGCTGGTAGGCATAGCGAAGTAACACCAATTTGCATGTTTCTCTTTTACTAGGGTAGATATAATAAAAGAGAAGCATGCAAATTAGCACCCCTCTGCTACGCTAAAGCCACGCCCAAGCCACACCCACCAGCCACACCCACCAGGCCATGAGGAGTGGGTATGCAAATCAACCAAACAAAGATGGCGGGTAATTTGCATACACAGAACAGAGTGGGAGAGCTGGCAGCTTGGAGGGACATGGCTCCCTCGGTTGCTCCCTCGGTCGCTCCCTTAGGGGGATGTGGCTCCAGAGAGCAGAGCAGGAGAGTTAGAGGCTTGGGGGGACATGGCTCCCTTGGTCAGAAAAAACCCAGAGCGTGGGGAGCACCAGGAATTCTAGGAATAGTAGTTTTGGTGGCAGCCCCAGGACTGGAAGTGGAAGCCCAGAGCACGGGGAGCACCAGGAATGTTGGGAATCATAGTTCTGGTGGCAGACAGCTCTCCTAGACACTAGAGCAGTGATGGCAAACCTATGACACGTGTGTCAGAGGTGACACGCATCGACAGAGACAAAAAATTGCATAATTCAAATATTTGTCTCTCTCAATGGCCAGAGTTGGGCATCACTCAAATAATATTATTACTCATGTTACTCATGATCAATAATGCAATTCTAAAACCGGATGTAAACATGTACATCAGTGTTGTGTAGCAAAGATATATAGTGAAAACATCCAAGATACACTGTCCTCCAAACAGACATTAATATAAAAAGGTTAAGAATTGCACTATAAAGAGATTAATCTTTACTCATGACATTTTATTTTTACTTGAGTGACAAAATGCCCAATTCTGGAAACGGCCTCGTTATTGTCAACATGTGCCTCAGGTAAGCTTCCCGTGCGTT
>NW_005356635.1:6173077-6177836 GCF_000412655.1 Myotis brandtii
CATATTTTTGTGAGACTTTGTTCTCAGCATTAAATAATATTAAAATGAACAAAAGAAACCAGCTAACAGATGAAGTTAGTGGCGCTTGCTTGGCCTTGAAGTGCACCAAGTATGAACCTGCAATCGAAGAATTAGCAGACAAACTTCAGCACCAAAAAAGTCACTAATTTCTAGTTTTTGTACCATTTGATTATCATTGTTTTTATTATTATTTTTTCCTAAATGTACATTGTTTTTCTGTTTTTGTTCATTTTATACATTTTTTGGTTGATTTTTCTTTGTTAAATGGCATTTAAATATATAAATAAATATCAAAAATATAAATATTTTTTTTACTATGGTTGCAAATATCAAAAAAAAATTATGAATATTTCTATATGTGACAAGGCACCAGAGTTAAGTTAGGGTGTTTTAAAATTTTGACACGTCGAACTCAAAAGGTTCACCATCACTGCACTAGAGCAAAGTGAGCCTGGATCACTGTTGCGGTTGGGGATGGAGGGAAAGCAGAGGTGAGAGACATAAGTAAAATCAGAGTGTCTAGGAAAAATTAAAGGGAAGATATTCTAAAACTTCCAGGAAATCTCCACCAATGGAGCAAAGAAAAAAAATGCCTCTATTATTCTGTGAGCAACAAACCAAACTGGGTTAGGGGTCTCACACAATTCGCTCATATGATTGCAAAGACAGACAGAAACTCCCAGATTGGAGAGGGCTCCCCTGAGGGCTCCCAGATTGGAGAAGGTGCAGGTTGGGCTGAGGGACCTCCCCCACCACTACCACCCCCTCAGTGCACGAATCTTCATGTACTGGGCCCCTAGTATAGGATCATTGCTATAGGACAGAATTTATGAATTATCTCCTTAATAACAATTACCTATTTATTATTTTTCCAGAACCTTTGTGATTCTTATTTTACTTGTGAGACATAGTTTTCATGTTTTGAAATAAAACATCCCACCCTCTTCTCTAGTTATTTTAAGGGGGGTAATGACTATCATTGTAAATGTCACTGAACTTGGAGGTATTACTGACCAGATGGCTCTGTTTCTAATGTAAAACCACAGCAGGCACATGGCTTCCAGGATTGGTGAGGTTTAGAGACAAGGGTTCAGAAGAACATCTTCATAGATAAGAATGAGAAGTAGTTATAATAAATTGTGAGACTGCTCAGTACCATCTGCTTTTAGTGATCCTTTCACTTTTCTTCTATCATAATCTATGAACTTCACCCATCATGACTTCCTTGGGCTGTTAAAGCAGTACTAAGGGGAAAAATTCAAACCATATAAAATATAAGCAGATATTCATCAAAAACAAAAGTTCACATTGTGTCATATATGTACAAGTCTCTGTTTTGTGAATGAACAAAAATGTTATGAATAAAATTGCAATCCCTTGTTTACCTTTCCCAGTCCTAATTCTCTTCTTCCTTCTCCAGAGTAAATGCTATCACAAACCTGGTGAGTGTAACTTTTAAGTCTATTTTTAATATATTTTTGTTTTTATATGTTATAACAAACTATATGTAACATTATTGTTATGATTTTTAAAATTTTGACATATTATATTATACATATCTCTTTTTATCTCACTTTTTCATTCCATAATATTTTTAAGATCTCATCATGATGCTATATAGTTCATTCATTTTAATTGCTATGTGAGATTAACATACAAATTAATACATTCCATAATCATGGAAATATAGAATATTTATAATGTCTCTTTTGATAAAAATTGTATTTATAAACATCTTTGTCTGATTTTTTTATTCTTATGTGCACATGAGAATTTTTTAAGAGTATATAACTAGAAATGGATATGTTGAGAAATAAGATATGTGCATTTTCAATCTTACTAGAAATTGTAATATTTCTTTTGAAAGTGGCTGATGTCATTTACATACCCATCTAAAGTATATAAAAATTCTTGTTTATTCACCAATACTCAGATTTAACAGATTTTGTCAATCTGATGGATATATTATCACCCAAGAATTTGATTCCTAGGTATATATCACCAAAAATCCAAAACAGTATTTCGAATAGATATACTAGTATGTTCATTGCAGCATTACTTACAACTAGAGGCCTGGTGCACAAAGTTCGTGCACAGGTGGGGTCCCTCCACCTGGCCAGCGATCCGGGCTGATCAGGTCCCAATTGGGGCCGATCGAGGCCAGTGGCTGGGGAGGGACTGCGGGAGGGACACGGGAGGGCTTCAGGGCATGTCCAGCCCCATATCACCCAGTCCCAATTGGCCAGACCCCAGCAGCAAGCTAATCTACTGGTCGGAGCATCTGCACCCTGGTGGTCAGTGCACGTCATAGTGACCGGTCGGTTGACCACTCGGTCGGACACTTAGCATACTAGGCTTTTATATATATAGACTAGAGGCCCAGAGCACGAAATCACTGGAGACCCAGAAACCTGCCACACCGTGAGACCTGCAGCATCACGAGACCCATACCTGCCGCGCCACGAGACCGAGACCCACCGCGCCGCAAGACCCATCAATGCACCTCCTGGTGACCGGTAATTTGGTCGTTATGGTGTTATGGTCACTGGCTTTTTAAATATACATTGTAACTCACAGCACAGAATGCTTGGCACGCACTTTCCCTCCCAGCCCCTGGTCTTGGAGACCTCATGTCCTTCCAGGGCTCTGCTCACCCTCTTCAGCTGCCACACGAAGTAAATTGCATCATGTGTGTGGAAACCCTTTGCAGGCTCCATGGGTGTGTCTTTACTTCGCTGCAGTTACAATGGGAACATTACCCCAACATAAGGAGAGACACCCTCATTATCAGGTAGCACCATTGTGGTAAGACCCCTGCTCATCCTACTGCAGCGGTTTTAAATAGGCCATGGGTCACCCTAGATGGTTTGGCTCAGTGGATAGAGCCATGACCTGCAGACTGAAAGGTCCTGGGTTTGATTCCGGTCAAGGGCACATTCCTGGGTTGTGGGCTCAATCCCTAGCAGGGGGCGTGCAGGAGGTAGCAGATCAATTCTCTCTCATCATTGATGTTTCTATCTCTCCCTCTGCCTTTCTCTCTGAAATCAATAAAAATATAACAAAAATAAAAATAAATAGGCCATGAATCAAATGTCGCTGCTCTCCATCCATCCAGTCCCCTCACACCCTATTTTGTCTTCGTCCCCCCGGCCCCAACACTCTGCTAGGGTCTGTAGAATGGGGTCAGGATTTCTACTTCAACCAAGGGCTACACTTCTGCATGACCCTCCTTCCCTGCCCACCTCTGTCTCAGTCCTGTGGGGTCTCTCCCTCCCTCCCCTCCATCTAACTTGGTGGGCCCTGCTCTGCCCCCTCCTCCTGCGGCCTCCTGCCTGCAGCCACCCCCTTTCTCCTCCAGGGGTGGAGCTCCCCAAAGGCTGTGTGGGGTGAGGCAGGGCTGATATAAAGTACAGCATAGGAAATATAGTCACTAACATTGTAATAACTATGTATGGTGCCAGGTGTGTACAAGTCTTATTAGGGGATCACGTCATAAATTATATAATTGTTTAACCATCATGCTGTACACTTGAAACTAATATAAAAAAATGTTGAGTGTCAACTGTAATAGAAAAAAATCTTATGGATATAAAATAGTATCTAAGAACCTAACTTCATTTTAAAGTGAATATAAAACCATAACATAATTAGCATTATTATAAAGTATTATGAAGTGAGAAATTAGAATTTTAATATCCTCTTGCTCAGGTTTTCCTATATTTTACATTCCAATGATTTGAGCAAACTACAAGGAAAGATATTAATAATCTGTTAAAAATTTCTATAAGTGACTATGCAGTTAGAAGTAGTAGAAAGTACACAATCTAGCATGAAACAACATTTTTTAGATAAAATAAAGGAAAATATGTTCATTGAAGAAACATTAGAAAATGCATAATGCAATTAAGAGAAAAAATGGAAATCACTTATAATCCTTTCGTCCAAGGTAAGCACTGAGAGTGTTGTCTGGTATCTTTTCTGTGCATGTAAATATATGGAGGGTTGGTTTTTTTCCTCACATGGTATCATGAGCATGCTCTTTTTAAATCTATATTTTCAATTGAACAATGTATTGTGAACATTTACCGTACCATTAAATGCTCTTATAAAACATCGTCTTCAATGACTGTGTACTTCTTATCAGGTAAAGGTAACATTTTATGTAATGAATCCCCTAATATTGGACATATCTACTTTTTCTTTAAGATAAATTCCTAGAAGTAGCATTCCTGGATTAAAGGGCATTAATGGTTTGCAGGAGGAGTCACGGAACATTTTCTGTGAAGGGTCAGTAAATATTTTAGGCTTTGTGGGAGATATGGCCTCTCTCATAGCTATTGAAAACAGCCATAAATAATATGTAAGTGAATGAGCATGACTGTGTTTTAATACAACTATTACAGACTCTGAAATTTGAATTTTGAGTAATTTTTACATGTTACAAAGTTATATTCTTTTGATTTTATCCAAACCATTAAAAAATGTACAAAATTATTCTTCGTTCACGGGCTGTACATAAACAGTAGTGGCTGTGCATTGCCAGAGACCTTAATCTCAGATTCTAATAGATTATCACAGTGGTCAGCAAACTGCGGCTCGCGAGCCACATGCGGCTCTTTGGCCCCTTGAGTGTGGCTCTTCCACAAAATACCACGTGCGGGCGCGCATGTACAGTGCGATTGAAACCTCGTGGCCCATGCACAGAAGTCGGTTTTCAGCCTGGGCGAGTCTATTTTGA
>NW_005356635.1:6187103-6188121 GCF_000412655.1 Myotis brandtii
CAGAAGTCGGTATTTTGTGGAAGAGCCACACTCAAGGGGCCAAAGAGCCGCATGTGGCTCGCGAGCCGCAGTTTGCCGACCACTGGTATCAGAACTGGATGGACTGGGTGAACCTGCACAATGGATTAGTACAATTTCCTTCTTTTAAATATTAGAAAATTAGGACAAGATATTGTATGTAGTTAATTAAATTATCTGCACTATTCATATTCACATCAATAATAATACTGTCAAAACAAAATAATTTCATCACCTAATTAAAAAAATAAAACAGCAATGCCAAAACATTTCAAAAGATATATTTAAACTGAGTACAGAATATCAAAATTTCTCTGTTTTTGTTACAACTGCATAGGAATTTACAATTATTCAATAAAAATATATGTTTATACTAAAGAAATCAAATTTTCTAGAGTCCACATCCTACTGTAGGAAGAAATCAATCTTTCCTTCTAAATAGCATTTCAAAATTTTTTATTAGCAATCACTTTATAGAAACCAATGCCTATAAGAGTTGACCACATAGATGCCACAATACCAAAAACAGTGCCAAACAAATTCACATCTACTTAGAAATGTGTGCCATAGAACTTGCAATGTTCTTACCCTCTGGCTAGCGCCCCAGAGGAAACTCCCCGCCAGGATTGGGGTTGTGGCCGGCCTTTAAATTGTGGCAGCCCCTAGCCCCAGGAGGCCTCCTGGCTGAGGACACCTGAGTCTGTTCTGGACCTAGGACCGGGCTCTCCCCATGAGCGACTCAGAAGCTGCCAGTGTCTAACTGCCAGTCTCTGGGAGGTGGGAGTGCATCCACTGTCCACCAAAAAGTAGAACCATCGAACCATTCGCAGTCTCAGTGCAGGCACAGGTCCATGGCTGACGAGGTGGAGGCCAGACCAAAACAAAACAGCAGAAACACCCTGCCCACCTCAGCAGGTGCAGCTGCAGTTCACATGGCCTGGGCAGTGTAGAAAGCGCTACCTACTCCCAGGTCCTGTGCTGTCACCCCTGCCTTGCTCAC
>NW_005356635.1:6188633-6193538 GCF_000412655.1 Myotis brandtii
AGTGTACAATGAACTGGTTTTTTAAAGTAAATTCAGAGTGGTACAACCATCACCATGCTCAATTTTTAAATATCTTCACAACCTCATCCCCTCCAAAAAAACTTCTGCCCACTAGAATCACTTTCCTGATCATCTTCCCCAAAATAGATTGCATTTTAAGGGTGGGTAAAGGAAAGTTGAGGGAAGTTAAAATACTGCACAAATGATATTGTAAAATGACAAAGAACAAAATGAAGATCATGTGTTTTCTTTTTTAAAAAAAATATATATTTTTTTATTTCAGAGAGAAAGGGAGAGGGAGAGAGAGATAGAAACATCAATGATAAGAATCACTGATTAGCTGCCTCCCACAGGCCCCCTACTGGGGATTGAGCCCGCAACCCAGGCATGTGCCCCTGACCAGAATCAAACCTGGGACCTTTCAGTCCACAGGCCGATGCTGTCTCCATTATGCCAAACCAGCCAGGGCCATGTGTCTTCTTTAAGTTCTGCATGGTTGTAATGGTCCCCAAATCTATACTAATAAAAGGGTAACATGCTAATTAGAGTGGTCGTCTTCCGGACGTCCTTCCAGAAAAAGCTGCAGCGGCTGCGAGGGCCAAGGCTCAGGCCGGCAGTGGCAGTAGCAGTGGGGTAATGGGGGCGGTGCCTTCCCCTGATCTGCCAGGTCGCCTCCTGCAGAGGGAGGCCAGACTGGGGGCCAAGGCACAGGCAGTTAGGGGTGATCAGGCCGGTAGGGGAGGGCAGTTGAGGAATATCGGGCCAGCAGGGGAGGGCAGTTGGGGAAGATCGGGCCTGTAGGGGAGGGCAAGGTAGGGGCGATCAGCCTGCAGGGGAGGGCAAGGTAGGGGCAATCAGGCTGGCAGGCAGAGGGGTTAGGGGCGATCAGGCAAGCAGGCAGGCGTGTGGATAGGAGCCAGCAGTCCCGGATTGTGAGAGGGATGTCCAACTGCCGGCAGTTGGATATCCCCTAAGGCAGTGGTTCTCAACCTTCCTAATGCCGCAACACTTTAATACAGTTCCTCATGTTGTGGTGACCCCCAACCATAAAATTTTCGTTGCTACTTTATAACTGTAATTTTGCTACTGTTATGTATCATAATGTAAATATCTGATATGCAGGATGTATTTAGGTGACCCCTGTGAAAGGGTCGTTCGACCCCCAAAGGGGTTGCGACCCACAGGTTGAGAACCACTGCCCTAAGGGGTCCCAGATTGGAGAGGGTGCAGGCTGAGCTGAGGGACCCCCCCCCCCCAGTGCATGAATTTCATGCACTGGGGATCTAGTTTTAAAATAATACACCAAGAAAACGTGTGCAAAAGGAGGACTTCATACATTGGTTAGAGAGTCTCACAGTTTCCTGGACTCTAAAAATTCATTTAAGAATGGAGTGATTGATTGATTGACTGATGTACTATTGTCAATTGAATGATTGGTCCATTCGTCATTTAACATTTACCACCATCCATGAACCTTGCCCTGAACTAAGTACTAGATCAAGTTAGAAAATCGCATTTTAGGAAGAGATGGAAGTATTTAAAGTTCTGGCTCTAAATGTGACTAGGACACAACCACTTGCAACAACCAAACCTCCATTCATTACTTCAACAATAATAAGATTGTATGAAGTAACCCAAATATGTCTCAAAGTTCTCTAAAGGCTTCTACACGGAATGCATAGTCTTTCCTGTTAATATTTCCTATATGGATAGAAGAATATTTGTGTCTGTACAGATGTACAGACTTTTAAATAAACCTTTACAAGTTACATCATTTAAAGTTCTCTCGATAGTCTTGTAAAATGGATATTATTTTTTTTCTTTCAATTTTATTTTGCATTGGTTTCAAGTGTACAGCTTAGTGGTTAGATAGTCATATACTTTACATAGTAGTTCCCTTTGATATTTCCAGTACCCAACTGGCATCATACGTAGTTATCACAATATTATTGACTGTGTTTCCTATGCTGTACTTTTCATCCCTGTGACTATTATGTAACTACCAATTTGTAATTCTTAATACCTTCACCTTTTTCCCCAAGGCCCAAACCCCCTCATGTTCGTACCACAATCTGGCCACCCTCAGTTTGTTCTCTATAAGTTTGTTCCTGTTTTGTTTGTTAGCTAATTTTGTCCATTAGATTCCACATGTAAGTGAAATCACATAGTATGTGTCTTTGTCTGACTTATTTCACTTAACATAATATCCTCTAGGTCCATCATGTTGTGACAAATGGTAAAATTTCATTTTTATGGCCAAGTAATATTCCATTTTATATATATACTACAGCTTTTTTACCTATTTGCTATTGGTGGGCACTGGGGTTACTTCTATATCTTGGCTGTGTATGATGCTGAAATGAAAGTAGGAGTGCATATATTTTTTTGGATTAGTGTTTTTATTTTCTTTGGATAAATTCCCAGAAGTGAAATCGCTGGGACATAAGGCAGTTCCATTATTTAACGTATTTGACAATAGTGGCAAATTAGACCTACAGAAGTTAAGGGACTTGCTGATTCTTACCAAGTTAGTGAGACAACCAACCATTTAGGCAAGCAGTATAGCATAGTAGAAACAGCCCTGAGTTTGAATTCTGTGTTTCATTTATAACCAAGACAACTTGGGCAAATTACTCAGCCTTCCTGAGTCTTTTTTTTTTAATTTTTACATGAGAATAACACCCATAACCTTGAATCATTATAAGAATTAAGTGAGATAATGTGTCAAATACTTGGTACACAGTAGTGAATCAAGAAAAAATTAGTGTCTGTGCTCTCAGTTTTTCTCCTGTCTCCTACAAGAACACTAAAGTTACAGATTTTTGAAGTCAGATGGATGAATTTATGCTTTTCATTGTGGCCAAGGGACATGATTTGGTGGACCAAGTGGAGGAAGAGGGCTGTAAGGTTGGGGATTAGCATCCAGTAGATCCAGTAGCTCAGGTTTCACTATACCCCCTTCTTTTTTAATGTGTGCTTCTATCTTTAATGGCACCTGCCATCCCCCCATCCAAACACCTTCTGTTTTATTTCCCCAGACCAGTGCTGTCCAGCAGAACTTTCTACAATGATGGAAATATCTGTAAGGTCCAATATCATAGTCACTAGCCACATAAGGCCTTTGAGCACCTAGAATATAGCTCTTGTGACCAAGGATGTTTAACTTTATTTAATTTTAATTAGTTAAAATGTGAATTTAATTAGTCACATTTCACAGTGGCTACTCCAAATTGGATAGCTCAGCTCCAGAGAATTAACTTCCAGTGGGGTGGGGGTAATTCAATTTTCTACCTGTTCACACAGCTTTGATCCCATCTTGCTTATTTTAGTCGGCCCCTTTACCCTCACCTCCAGAGGTTGCCAGTGACACATGTTTTTGGGAATTTGGGAGATTCTGTTGCATATTTTGCTTTGCTTCTTAGCTCTCACACTGCAGGCTCAATGTTATGGGTTGAATTGTGCCCCCCCCCCCCCCCGCCTAAATTTCATACATTGAAGTCTTACGTCCGGTATCTCAGAATATGGCCTTATTTGGAAATAGGGTCTCTGTAGATATAATTAGCTAAGATGAGGTCATTAGGGTAGGCCCTAATTCAGTGTGACTGATGTCCATATAAATGTACACAAGGACATACACACAGGGAGAGAGTCATCTGAAGATGAGAGCAGAGATTCAGTGATGTATCTATAAGTCAAGGAACTCCAAATTGCCATCAAACCCACAGAAGCCAAAGAGGTAGAGGGTAAGTGAGAGAGAGTTAGAATATTCATATTTTTGCTTAGAAAAGATTTCCACATCATCCAGGAAGGAAATTTGAACTGTAAATTGGATAAGTGGTTATTGCCATGTCTATTTAGACAACAATTACACAAAATCACAAGTCAGGAAGAAAAGCAAGGATGTGACAAGACATAGTTGAAAGCCATTTGATGGAGGCAAGAATGGTTGAATAAGAAATTAATGATTGAGGGGGCTCAGATTTCATCTTGGGGATTTCAACAATTGTAGCAGCAAAGATTTCCCAGGTTGGAATTAACTAAAGTTATTACTATACATCTTAAAAATAGAAATTCATGGAGGATTAAAGAGAATTTTAAAAAATTATTCCATCCCATTTCCCATGCAGCAAACAGGTTTCATTTTGGCAACTTTGTGTAAATAAATACTATTATCTTTTATACTAGAGGCCCAATACACAAAATTCATGCACTGGGAGGGAGGGTCCCTCAGCCCGGCCTGTGCCCTCTTGCAGTCCAGGACCCCTCACTCCTTACCACCCACCTGCTCGCTGCTCCTTACCTCTAGGCTCACTGCTCCTTAGAACTACCACAGCGGTGGGAAAGGCTCCTTACCACCACCGTCGCTGTGCTCGCCAGGTGTGAGCATGGCTTCTGACTGAGCAGTGCTCCCTCGTGGGAGTGCACTGACCAACAGGGGACAGTTCCTGCATTGAGCATCTGATCCCCTGGTAGTCAGTGTGCGTCATAGCAGCCAGTTGTTCCACCAGCTGTTTGGCAGTTTGGTCAATTTGCATATTAGGCTTTTATTATATAGGATTTGTGTGAGCTCTTACATCTTTTTTTTTTTAATTTTGGTTTATTGCTTAAAGTATTACAAAAAGTATTACATATGTGTCCATTTTTTCCCCATTGACCTTCCCCATTCCTGCCCTACCCCTCAGTGTCTTGTGTCCATTGGATATGCTTATATGCATGCATAAAAGTCCTTCAGTTGATCTATTACCCCCGCCCACCCCAACCCTCCCCGACCTTCCCGCTGCAGTTTGACAATCTGTTTGAGGCAGCTCTGCCTCTGTATCTATTATTATTCAAAAGTTTATAATGGTCTCTATTATCCATGAATGTGTGAGATCATGTGGTATTTTTCCCTCACTGACTGGCTTA
>NW_005356635.1:6199848-6204583 GCF_000412655.1 Myotis brandtii
TCCAAATCTCATCCCCCGGTGCCAGGAATCCCGCGGAACTCCTTTCCCCAGTCAGGGGCTGTGTCTGTCCCAAGAGATGCGGCTGTCTGCCACGCGGTCTCCCTCTGACCCTCTGGGCTCAGAGGTCTGGCCCTCAATTCTAAATAAGTAACTAATTATATAAATTATACTAGCTGTGTAATGACTGCCAACCCCTCTCCATGACCTTCACTCTTCCACTTATAATTGTATCTTCTAGAATTCTAACTATAACAGGAATTCAATAAAACTGGGTTGAATTAATTAATTAATAAAAGTAATCTAAACTCACTTCAGACAGCCAAACTCTGTGATTGACTCCACTCTCTACCTTGGTAATATTTCTGAGTATTAAAATGGAATAGCAAGTTTTTAACCTTCCCAAGGCAATGGTAGGATGAGAGGCTTAAAAGGTAGGGTACTGCCTACTCTTCTCCCACCTTTGAATTCTAATGGTGAAATGTATTTTAGAACTGGTGGGAGCCTCCTTTGCCTCATGAGAAAACCTCTCCACCCTCTCCTCAACAGAAATTCCCTTTATTCTATAGCCAGAACCACTTTGCACAGTGGTGTTAATGGAGAGAGTAGAGAAAATCTCCAAAATATCAATATCTTATCAGAGAATGAGTGCCTCAGAGAGCAAAGTGATTAGGAGTAGAAAAAGAGAGAACTTCCATGTACAAAGTGACCGGCTTTTATTCCATTTGCTCACGAACATATATTCCAGGGACAGCTGCATTCCTTTGGCTTCTGGTCTAAGCTAATGAAGTCAACAAAGTCTAATCAAGGAGAGATGTTCCTGGTAATTAAATAATGAATGGGATTTTGCTATGGTCTATATTAAACTAATTTATTTCTAGAGAAAATGAGTCTACTTCCTGGCTACCTCATTTTCATAATCTAGACAATGGAAATAGGAGGCAATAGAAAAAAAATGTCATCTCTAAATTCTACTGCAATTCCTGGTGGTTTGCATGTATGTTCTGGCTCCTTTTTAAAGAGTCCAGGCCAGAATTCCCCTCAAGTTGGGTTTGTCTGATTGTTTCTCACAATTAGATTCAGATGAAACATTTTTTAGTGGAAATTCTATATATATGATAACGTGTGACACGTTATGTCATTTTGTTCTCTATCTCCATTCCCACCCCACTACACACACACGTTAGAAATAGATAACACTCACACAGCTCTATAAGGCTAAGCCTGTTCCTAAAATAGACAGCTTTTATTCTTTTATAGTCTGACTAGGCCAGATATTCAAAGGTTTTGTTTATTTCTGAATAAGCAAATATCTGGGCTCACCAATGACTTACCTTTTCCAATTAAACCCCATAACCTTTGGCTAAAGATCCTGGACATGTTCTCCATAAAGATTCCAATTTGTTTGGAAGAATTGCCCAAGGGTTGCACAGAGGGAAATGTTAGACAAGAAAAGAAAGATACAAGGACAAATGAACATTCTCAACATAGAGCATGTGTAACAGAGCATGGTCATGTGCTTTCATTCATTCAACAAATAATTTTTGAGCCAAGCACCGTTCTAAATGCTGGTCTATGGCCGTGAACTAAACTAACAAGCCATACTTCTCCTACTCCAACAAAAATTTTGCCTCTTTTGAAAAAAAAAAAAAGTAAATGTTTGTGAAGGATTAAAAGATATTTCCTTTGGAAATTCATCATTGCCATTTCTGTATTTATAGAGATAAATAAGTACCTAGGGAAAAAAAACTTCTGGGAAGAGACATGCCAGAATGTTGAGGCTGGTTGTCTTTCCCCATGGAAAGCAGTGGTTTCAGTGTTTACACTTGTCTGAAAGGCATTTTTCTGTGTTTCCCATGCACTATAGTGTTTCTGTGTAACCATAAACTTTTATTAGTTTTGTTACCTGAAAAATTGAATTCCTGCTCTCAAGAGCTCTATCCTGGGCAAGATTTCCAAAGCCCAGGTGCTCTGGCCTGAGGCTGAGTGGTGTGCAGAAAAGGAACCCCCAGTGTCACACGGGTGGGTGTGGTGGGGGCACCAGGGCTGGCTTTGAAACCAAACCTTCCTCTGGAAATCCTGTGAGAGAGGAGGGACAGGAAGGGTGCAGAGAGGGGCAAACACTCAAGGTCTAGTCTAGGTGAATACCATAAAGATGCCACTTTTTATCAATTTGACTATGAGCTGGTATCTTTATCTTTAATTTTCTTGAACAACTGAAGGCATAAAGGTACCCTACTTTAGCTATGTATTTACTCATTTTCTGAGCAAATTATAGTATGGATTAACCACATTACACCCAAGGGGTTCCCTATACCCTCCAAGTCAGTAGACTAAAAGAGAGCTGATGAATGCCCGAGATAGCATGTCTGGAGAAATTTCAAGTATGTGTCTTCATCAAGTATAAAGGGAGCCAATATGAAATGCGGAGAGTCAGTAAGGAGATCATTGGTTTGAACTGTTACTTTATCTCTGACAGTATCTCAGTCAATGAATGTGCCTGGAGGAGACACACTGAGCACCCACATTGTGCCCAGCCCCAAGCTGGGTGCTGGGTGTACAGTGCTAGGGCATGTGCACTGCCCTCATGGAACTTCCCTTCCAGGAAAGGGGCCAGAGAGTGCATGGGTACAATGTAAATTAGGGATTAAGAATGTGTTAAATATTGGAACCAAGTAGAGAGTGACAGAAAGTTATGAGCAAGGAACTATTGAGAACAGTCAGGAGGGCTCTGAGATCAGACCATTAAGGTGAGAGGACTGGTAAAGGATGAGAATGCATCTGCATTTGTACGTGAGTCCCCAGGAACTGTAGTACAGTTTAGGGACAAGCTTTGTCTCTTCAGAAACATCCAGATTTTGCCTTGTATTTCCATTTTCTAGATTCTAAAAGTGAGCTGTCCAGGAAGTTATTTCTTTTACTCTAGAAATTTTAAAAGTTGGGGAAGGGGAGAATAAATACTGTTTTAAACTCAAATTAGTACCATTTTTTTTACAAGTGTTAAATACTCTTTATTTGATATTTTACATAAACCACACTAAAATACCTTTCTTTCAGTAAAAGGCAACAGTTTAGAACAGGGAATTTTAATTAAAATGTCATAATTGGGACCAAAAAGATAAAATGGTCACTGCCAGCTTACTGCAGCCCTTGCCTTTTAAAAAAATTTTTTTAAAAATAATTCTTTATTATTGAAAGTATTACGTATGTCCTCTTTTTCCCCCCACTGATCCCCTACAGCCCACCCCCACCCCAGGCCTTCAAACCCTATTGTCTGTGTCCATGGGTTCTGCATATATGCATACAAGATCTTTGGCTGGTTACCTCGTGTCCGTGTCTCTGGATCCACTACGTTCTTTAGTTTATTTTGTTACTTAGATTCCACATATGAGTGAGATCATGTGATACTTGTCTTTGACTGACTTATTTCACTTAGCATGATACTCTCCCTCCATGCTGTCTCAAAGGGTAAGAGATTCTTCTTTTTTACTGCTGCATAGTAGCAATATAAATGTACCACAGCTTTTTTATCCACTCATCTACTGATGGACACTTGAGCTGTTTCCCTATCTTAGCTATTATATTAGTACCATTTTAATTCCTTAAAAAATTCAAATCAACTCACTAATCAAAATATGGTTAGAAAATTTTGTATTTAAAGCAATCACAATGTGCATGAGATATTGAATGCTTGCTTTTTATGTAGGAATAAGAGTTTGTCTACCCACCAGTGACTGCCACGGGGGTCCCAGACTTATCTCTATTTCACCTCATGGACAGGTGGAAGCAACTGTATTGTTTTAGTTTTACTCTCTCATGCATCTTTGAATATTTGGAAGTTCATTATGGAAACACTAATTTATTGATCACAATAACATCTTTTTTTGGTGTTGCTATTAAATAAGTAGCTAAACATTTTACCCAGGTCCCTTATCAGAAAAACTGTCACTGGGCTTATAACAAAAACTAACAATTGCCTCTGGTTCTCCTTGTAATATTTTATTATCCTATTAATAAAAGCCTATGTGGTTGTGATGCCCTCACGCCGTGACGCCCTCATAAGTGATCACCAGGAGGCTGCATGGGCAGCAGGTGCACGTGGGTGGGCAGGGACTTGACGCTATGTGCACTGCATGGAGGCAGGTCCCGAGGCTCTGTGCGGTGAGGCCGGGGATCCCACCGCTCCAGGTGGTGAGGAGGCGGGTCCCGCGTCTCCAGCCTACCTCTTTGGGGAAATCCATTGAGGAGCCCCGGATGGGTGGGCGGGGCCTACCTCTTTGGGCTCCCGCACTGTGAGAGGGCACAGGCCAGGCTGGGGGACCGCCCCCTCCAGTGCACAAATTTTGTGCACCGGGCCTCCAGTAGTTTCATAAAAAGGACCAAAGTTAAGTCTACACTGAATAGAATTGAAGAGGGCTCACAGTTGTAAGGATTTTATAAAGATGCTTGAAAAGTAGAATCATATTACAGCAGCAATCATAACACAAAGGGAGACTCCACAGTGTCACTCAATCTTATTTCCAGCTCAGAACCAGGCTCTGTAATTCCTGCTTCAGGAATTTTGGACAAATATCTACCCCTTTTATAACTGAAAAATGCAAGGGGATAGATTATGTACTGTCAGTGATGCTCAAACGTCAGTGGGCAATAGGATCACCTGGAGGGCTTATTAAAACACACAGATCGCTGAGTTTGAAAAAGGGGAAATGAAGAAGATACATATATGCAGTTTCATATA
>NW_005356635.1:6205429-6206086 GCF_000412655.1 Myotis brandtii
AGGTTAGTGGCCTGAATCTTAGAAACACTGACTCCAGCCTATTTTGTCACTTAATGTAGTCATACATAGTTTTTTCCTTTTTTCTTTTCCAGAAACTAAGTCTTTGATTTCACAGTAACTGCTGAACTCACATAAAAAGTGGGAGAGTCATGAGAAGGGAAGAGTTCACAGAGTTTATAGGCATAAATTACAAACAATGAACACACTCTACAAACTTCTTGCAAGTATTTGGATCTTTGAAATTTGACAGCTTATGATCCTCTGTATGAGAACTGATCCATGGATATCGGAGGGGCACAAACTGCAAACTGCATTTCCTTCCTCATGGGAAAGCATTGCTAAAGAAAACAGACTCAGAACTGCTAGCATCCTCTGCAATGAAAAGAGCCACTGAGAATTCAGAATCACGGAGCAAAACACTGCTTCTTAGTTTCTCCTATTATTTAATAGCTTATTGAGGTATAATGGACATACAATAAGCTGCATATATTTAAAGTGCACAATTTGATAAGTCTTGACTCATGTATACACCCATGGAACTATCACCACAATCAAAATAACACACATTTCCATTGCCCACCCCCCAAGTCTCCGTGGGTTCCTTTGTAATTCCTCTTTCTCATCCCTTATTTATTTATTTATTTATTTATTTATTTA
>NW_005356635.1:6206102-6232512 GCF_000412655.1 Myotis brandtii
TATTTTATTTTTAAAATATATTTTATTGATTTTTTACAGAGAAGAAGGAAGAGGGATAGAGAGTCAGAAACATCAATGAGAGAGAAGCATCGATCAGCTGCCTCCTGCACACCCCCTACTGGGGATGTGCCAGCAACCAAGTTACATGCCCTTGACTGGAATCGAACCCGGGACCCTTCAGTCCGCAGGCTGACACTCTATCCACTGAGTCAAACCAGTCAGGGCTCATCCCTCATTTATTTAGGCAACCACGGCTCTGCTTTCTGTTTCCATAGATCCGTTTGCATTTTCTAGAATTTTATGAAAATGATTCACAGAATATGTATACTTTCTTATCTGTCTTCTTTACTCAGCATTATAATTTTGAGATTTACCCATGTTGTGTATATCAAGAGTTCATTCCTTTTGATACCACAATTTGTGTATCCATTTCTGCTGATGGACATTGGCTTCTTTCTGATGAACCACTGATGTTTTTCTATTTCTAGTTTACCCCCCCCCCACCTCCATTTTACAGATGAAGAAATGGAAATTCAAAAGAGTTCAAGTACCTTGTTGAAGGTACACAGACAGTAGTCAGAGCATAAAACCTTAAATTGTTAGAATGTTTGAGCTGAAAGGGACATCAGGGTACCTCTGTGTGTTTTTAAAAACTGCTTGATGTTGATATTTGAATTGTGCTCTACAAGGATTAATCATTTCTCTTTATCCAGGGTAAAGTCAGCAGGCCCTCTTTGCCAGTTAAGTATTGATACCCTCTTATCAAAATTCTTGAGAAGGGA
Organism: Myotis brandtii; assembly: GCF_000412655.1. NCBI lineage: Eukaryota > Metazoa > Chordata > Mammalia > Chiroptera > Vespertilionidae > Myotis > Myotis brandtii. Next base: position 6,206,885 of record NW_005356635.1, read on the forward strand.
AGAGTTCTTAACATGCTTCTATCATAGGGAAAATTCTGTAATGTCCTATCAACCTAAGATGACCTTCTCTTCCCAGAGGAGCAGAAGTGTGCTAACTTAAATTTTTAGAAGTTAAAGATACTTATTATAAAAATAAAATAATATAAACATTCAATTAAATATATTAAAAACAAAACTAATAAATATTGAAAACTCATTGCTTCCTAATTATTTTACTACATTATACCATCATGGGGGCTCTTAAGGCTACTTATAGCTATTGTATCCATATGGCAGAAATACTGCCCAGTGATGGGATGTCACACATTTCTTCCTAATTCTCCATTCAGTAGTGTAATGTTGATAGCTTGAAATCAGCCTTGGGAGAATTTATACCATGAAAATGGCAAAAGCTGTAAGTTAGGGTTTGATTTATTATTTGGTTGACTGTCCAAACTTAATATGATGGAGAAAATGGTAATTATGCAGATTAACTTTTAAAATGTGTCATATCTGTGACCATAACATTTTGACTAGCATAAAAATTGATAAATTATTCTTCCAATATTTATAAACTATTATTAAAAATGTAGCAAATAAGTTGCTCACATCATTGATGAATAAGTTAAATTCAGATATATATCTTTATTATCTTTATTGTTTTATTTTCATTACTTGTTAACATAAACAAAAATATCAAACAATACCATTATTTATGGTGAAACTATACTCAGACTGTTGGTATTACACATTTCCCAGCACACCACTGTGTAAGAGGGTTTGGGGTCTTTGAAATTAAGCCCTATGTAAACAATAACAAACAAACAAGTAAACAAACCTGTAAGGAATGTCATGTCTACAAGACTAGTTTTTTTTTTCTAGATCACAAAGGAGGGCAAAGTGAAAACCAAAGTAAAATAAGAAGACAGTGAAATTAGAGCCACTGTTGAAAAATATGGCATTTTAAATTTTTTTTTTATTGCTTAAATTATTACAAAGAGTATTACATGTTTCTCCTTTTTTTCCCCCGCCCTTGAAAATCCCCTGGCCCCCCTACCCACCAGTGTCTGTGTCCATTAGTTATGCTTATATGCATGCATACAAGTCCTTTGGTTGATCTCTTACCCGCCCCCCCCGACCACCCCACCCTCCCCAGCCTTCCTGCTGTAGTTTGACAGTCTGTTCCAGGCAACTCTGCCTCTGTATCTATTATTGTTCAAGAGTTTGTAATGGTCTCTATTATCCATGAATGAGTGAGATCATGTGGTATTTTTCCTTCATTGACTGGCTTATTTCACTTAGCATAATGCTCTCCAGTTCCATCCATGCTGTTGCAAATGGTAAGAGTTCCTTCTTTTTTACAGCAGCATAGTATTCCATCGTGTAGATGTACCACAGTTTTCTAATCCATTCATCTACTGATGGGCACTTAGGCTGTTTCCAAATCTTAGCTATGGTGAATTGTGCTGCTATGAACATAGGGGTGCATAGATCCTTTCTGATTGGTGTTTCTGGTTTCTTGGGATATATTCCTAGAAGTGGGATCACAGGGTCAAATGGGAGTTCCATGTTTTGTTTTTTGAGGAAACTCCATACTGTCTTCCATAGTGGCTGCACCAGTCTGCATTCCCACCAGCAGTGCACAAGTGTTCCTTTTTCTCCACATCCTCTCCAGCACTTGTCGTTTGTTGATTTGTTGATGATAGCCAGTCTGACAGGTGTGAGATGGTACCTCATTGTTGTTTTGATTTGCATCTCTCGGATGATTAGTGACTTTGAGCATGTTTTCATATGTCTCTTGGCTTTCTGAATGTCCTCTTTTAAAAAGTGTCTATTTAGGTCCTTTGCCCATTTTTTGATTGGATTGTTTATCTTCCTTTTGTTAAGTTGTATGAGTTCCCTATAAATGTTGGAGATTAGGCCCTTATCAGATATAATGTTGGCAAATATGTTCTCCCATGTAGTGGGCTTTCTTGTTGTTTTGTTGATGGTTTCTTTTGCTGTGCAGAAACTTTTTATTTTGATGTAGTCCCATTTGTTTATTTTCTCTTTAGTTTCCAATGCCCTAGGATCTGTATCGGTGAAGAAATTGCTTCGGCATAGGTCTGAGATTTTGTTGCCTTTGGATTCTTCTAGTATTTTTATGGTTTCCGGTCGTATATTTAAGTCCTTTATCCATTTTGAGTTTATTTTTGTGTATGGTGTAAGTTGGTGGTCTAGTTTCATTTTCTTGCATGTATCTGTCCAATTTTCCCAGCACCATTTATTGAAGAGACTGTCTTGACTCCATTGTATGTTCTTGCCTCCTTTGTCAAATATTAATTGAGCGTATTGGTTGGGGCTGATTTCTGGGCTCTCTATTCTATTCCATTGATCTATATGTCTGTTCTTGTGCCAGTACCAGGCAGTTTTGAGAACAGTGGCTTTGTAATACAGCTTGATATCTGGTATTGAGATCCCACCTACTTTCTTCTTTCTCAGGATCGCTGCAGCTATTCGGGGTCGTTTTTTGTTCCAGATGAATTTTTGGAGAGTTCGTTCTAGGTCTGTGAAATATGCCGTTGGTATTTTAATGGGAAGTGCGTTGAATTTATAGATTGCTTTGGGCAGTATGGACATTTTAATGATGTTGATTCTACCAATCCAAGAACATGGTATGTTCTTCCATCTCTTTATGTCTTCCTCTATCTCTTTTTTCAACGTCCTGTAGTTTTCTGAGTAGAGGTCTTTTACCTCTTTAGTTAAGTTTATTCCTAGGTAGCTTAATTTTTTTGGTGAGATGGTAAATGGGATTGCTTTTTTAGTCTCTCTTTCTGCAAGTTCACTATTGGTGTATAGAAATGCCATAGATTTCTTGGCGTTAATTCTGTATCCTGCTACATTGCCGAATTCTTTTATTAAGTCTAATAGTTTTTTGATGGAGTCTTTAGGGTTTTTTAAGTATAATATCATGTCATCTGCAAATAAGGACAGTTTTACTTCCTCTTTTCCAATTTGGATGCCTTTTATTTCTTCTTCTTGTCTAATTGCAATGGCTAATACTTCCAGTACTATGTCGAACAGGAGTGGTGAGAGTGGGCATCCCTGTCTTGTTCCTGTTTTTAGGGGAAATGGTGTTAGTTTTTGTCCATTGAGTATGATGTTGGCTGTGGGTTTGTCATATATGGCTTTTATTATGTTGAGGTATGATCCTTCTATTCCCACCTTGCTGAGAGTTTTTATCAAAAATGGGTGTTGAATTTTGTCAAATGCTTTTTCTGCATCAATTGATATGACTATGTGGTTTTTTTCCTTCAATTTGTTTATGTGATGTATCACGTTGATTGATTTGCGGATATTGTACCATCCTTGCATCCCTGGGATAAATCCTACTTGGTCATGGTGTATGATCTTTCTGATGTACTGCTGGATCCGATTTGCTAAGATTTTGTTGAGGATTTTGGCATCTATGTTCATGAGGGATATTGGCCTGTAATTCTCTTTCATTGTGTTGTCTTTACCTGGTTTTGGTATTAGGGTGATGCTGGCTTCATAGAATGAGCTTGGAAGTGTTCCTTCCTCTTGGATTTTTTGTAGTAGTCTGAGGAGGATAGGTTTTAGTTCTTCCTTGAATGTTTGGTAAAACTCCCCTGTGAAGCCGTCTGGTCCTGGGCTTTTGTTTGCTGGAAGCTTTCTGATGACTGCTTCAATTTCTTCCATAGTTATTGGCCTGTTGAGATTTTTAGATTCTTCCTGATTAAGTTTTGGAATGTTGTATTTTTCTAGAAATATGTCCATTTCCTCCAGGTTGTCTAGTTTGTTGGAGTAGAGTTGTTCATAGTATTTTTTAACAATCATTTGTATTTCTGTGGGGTCTGTTGTTATTTCGCCTCTATCATTTCTGATTTGGTTTATTTGGGTCCTCTCTCTTTGCTTTTTGGTGAGCCTGGCTAGAGGTTTGTCGATCTTGTTTATCCTTTCAAAGAACCAGCTCTTGGTTTCATTGATTTTCTGTATTGTTTTTTTGGTCTCTATGTCATTTATTTCTGCTCTAATCTTTATTATCTCCTTCCTTCTGCTCACTCTGGGCTTTTCTTGTTGCTCTCTTTCTAATTCTTTGAGCTGTAGATTTAGATGATTTACTACCATTTTTTCTTGTTTGTTGAGGTAGGCCTGTAGAGCTATAAACTTCCCTCTCAGGACTGCTTTCATTGTGTCCCAAAGGTTTTGGATTGTTGTGTTTTCATTGTCATTAGTTTCCAGGATGTTTTTAATTTCTTCTTTGATCTCATTGGTAACCCAATCAATATTTAATAACATGCTATTCAGCTTCCAAGTGTTTGAGTATTTTGGGTTGTTTTTATTGTAGTTTATTTCTAATATTATGCCCTTGTGGTCTGAGAAGATGCTTGGTATGATTTCAATCTTCTTGAATTTGGGGAGACTTTGTTTGTGACCCAATATGTGGTCTATTTTTGAAGATGTCCCATGAGCACTTGAGAAGAACGTATATTTTGTTGCTTTGGGGTGAAGTGTTCTGAAGATGTCAATTAAGTCCATCTGATCTAGTGAGTCATTTAGGATTGCTGTTTCTTTGCTGATTTTTTGTCTAGCAGATTTATCCAGTGATGTCAGTGGTGTATTAAAGTCCCCTACTATGATTGTATTGTTGTCGATCTCTCCCCTGATGTCTTCCAGGAGTTTTCTTATGTATGTGGGTGCTCCTGCATTGGGTGCATATATGTTTATCAGGGTTATATCCTCTTGTTGTATTGATCCCTTTAGTATTATGAAGTGGCCTTCCTTATCTCTTGTTATGGCCTTCACTTTGAGGTCTATTTTGTCGGATATAAGTATTGCTACCCCAGCTTTTTTTTCATTTCCATTTGCCTGAAAGATATTTTTCCATCCCTTCACTTTCAGTCTGTGTGAGTCCCTTTTAATGAGGTGGGTCTCTTGTAGACAGCAAATGTATGGGTCATGTTTTTTTATCCATTCAGCCACTCGATGTCTTTTGATTGGACCATTTAGTCCATTTACGTTTAAAGTTATTATTGAAAGGTACTTGTTTGTAGCCATTTCTTTTTTTGTGTGGCTGTTTTCTTTCTGGGCTTTTTATTTCTTCTTTTTACACCAGTCCCTTTAGCATTTCTTGCATTGCTGGCTTGGTGGTGATGAACTCCCTTAGCCTTTTTTTGTCTGTGAAGCTTCTTATTTCCCCTTCAATTTTGAATGATAGCCTTGCTGGATAGAGTATTCTTGGATTCAGTCCTTTGCTTTGCATCACTTTGTAAATTTCTGTCCATTCTTTCCTGGCCTGATGTGTTTCTGTTGAGAAATCGTTTGATAATCTGATGGGGGATCCTTTGTAGGTAACTCTCTGTTTCTCTCTTGCAGCCTTTAAGATTCTCTCTTTGTCTTGTACATTTGCCATCGTTATTATGACGTGTCTTGGTGTGGGTCTTTTGGGGTTCATCTTGCCTGGGACTCTCTGTACTTGTGTAACTTTTTTCTTCCCCATATCTGGGAAGTTTTCTGTCATTATTTCTTCAAATAGATTTTCTAATCCTTGCTGCTCTTCTTGTCCCTCTTGCAGCCCTATTATGCGTATGTTACTTCGTTTCATGTTGTCCCGAAGCTCCCTTAGGCTCTCCTCCTGTTTTTTAATTTTTTTCTCCAGTTGCTGTTCAGATTGAGCTTGTTTCTCTGCCTTATCTTCTAACTCACTAATTCGGTCCTCTGCTTCTTTCAGCCTGCTGTTGAAACTTTCCATGGTGTTTTTGATTGTAGCTATATCACTTTTCATTTCTTCCTGATTCTTGCATAGGTTGTTGATTTTCTCATCCATCCGGTGAATGAATTGTACAACCATTATTCTGAATTCTTTTTCTGTCATGTTGCACGCTTCAACTTCATTAATTTCCTTTCTTGGTGATTCCTCATTGTCTTTCCTCTGGGTGTTGTGTCGTTTCTTCATTCTGCTTATCTCCCGATGGATCAAAGGTCGGGTTGCGTGGGCCTGGGCCGTGTGCAGTGGGAGCCTCCCACCACCTTAGTGTCACTGAAGAGCTCTGACACTAAGATGTGTGGTTGTTGTTGGTTGGTGGGAACCAGGCTCGCTCTGAGTCAGTGTTGCCAGCGCTCAATGTGGCCTCGTATGTGCCCTTAGAATTAGGGACCCTGCCTGCACCGTGCTGAAATAGAGACCCCCCTGGAGCGTGTTGAAAACCAGAGCCCCCTAGCATGTAACTGTCCCAGCTCATACACACACACCACACACGTCCACACACTCCTCTATCACTTCCTTGCACTCTCACACTCTCTCCCTCCCTACCTTCCTGCTGGTCGCCATTTTTTCTGCTCCTGGCATTTTAAATTTAATGTAATTAAAAATAAATCCAATAAGATGTTTCAAAAATGCATAGAATAAAAGTCTCTCTCTCGCCTGCACCCCTAAAACCCCTTCCCCAAGGCAACCTCCTTTATAGCTGCTGAGTTTGCTTAAAGAGATGGTTTATATGTAAACAAGTAATATCATGTATCCTCTCCCTCACCATTTTTATACAAAAGATACTATAAAATACACACTGTTTTGTACTTTGTTTTTCCCCACTTATAAAGCTCTATTCAGATCAGTGCCATAGCTTCACAGTGTTATATGAAGCATCATTTATTTACCTATTATTTAACTATAACATAGAGGCATTGTAATGGTTTAGAATGGGGCTTAACTTTACTGCATTTATTTAGTTATTCAGATATGTGCTCTTTTCTTGCTGTTATTTTTCTCTCTCTCCTCACTAAGTTATAGAACATGAATCTGCTATTGTGACCATCAGCACACATTTACTGAGCACTTGCTAGTTGACTTTCGCTGTGAGAGATTCAAAAATAAAATTTTAAGACATAATTTGGTCTCAACACTCTTAACATCTAGCTTGGAAATAAGGGAATCTATATATATAAAAGCCTAAGTGACTGAACAACCGAACAACCGAATGACCAGTTGACCGGTTGCTATGATGTGCACTGACCACCAGGGTGCAGATGCTCAACACAGGAGCTGCTCCCTGTTGGTCAGAGTGCTATGACAGCAGGAGCGCTGCTCAGCTGACCAACCATGCCAGAAGCAGGGCTCACAGCTGGCCACTGCAGCCTGGAGACCCCAGTGGAGCAGCGGCAGCAGGCGCAGCGGAACCGGGATGAGCAGAAGCAGCAGGCAGGAGTGGCAGGTGGCATTGGACTGCTGGTTCGGCCTAATCTTCGCAGGCCGCACTGAGGGACTCCACCAGTGCACGAGTCCATGCACTGGGCCACTAGTATGAGTACTAGTATAATAATGACCCAGATAGGAGGCTAGAAAGTGTCACAAGTCCTCACCATTAATTAGCTTTGACCTTGTATTAGTTCATTTAATCTATTGGTCATTTATACTTTCTGAACATTTGTTTGCTCACCTTTAAAATGAGGATAACTATGTCTGCCTTGATCATCTTGTTGGGTTGTTTTGAGGCTCTCAGCAGACTATGTATGTGAACACTAATGGGACACATATGTCTACAAAGGTACATTACTTCCTCTGCCTGTCTTGTCCACATTGTGTCAAGCCATGTTGAACTTGTGCTGGGATATGTCCTCCACATCTAGGCCTCTGCATGTGCTGTGTACCTCTACCTGGGATGCATGACCATCATAGTCCTCCTTACCCCCACTCAGCTCTCAGCTTTCCTGACCTCCCAAGTCTAGATCAGGTGCCCTTCCTAATGGCATTCTGAACATCCCCATCATTGCACTGCCATTGCCAGGTCATGGGAGAGGAGTCTTCTTCATAGTTGTAACCCAAGCTTCAAGAAATGCTTAGGAAATGAGTGAATAAAAGAATTTCCTCTAAGGCAATAAGGAGGAAATAAAACAAGCTGAATGTATTAGGGCCAAGAGAAGCTTTATCTACATTCTCTTTATTGGTCTTCACTGCACTTTATGAGAAAGGAATTATTATTCCCATTTCACAAGTTCTGGGAGTTAAATTATTTTGGAACCCAATGCTGATGGACCCAAAGGACTCTCTACAATATCATTCTTTCCCCCAATGCAATGGCCAACATTGATTGGTAATTAGTCACAAGTGTGTATTGTCTTATTCAGTCCTCACAAAACTACTAAAAAATAGATGGTGTCATCATTTGCAGATAAGAAAATTCGAATGACCAGAGGTGAAGTGATTTGTTAAAAAGTTATGTAAGTTGCTCTAGCTGGTTTGGCTCAGTGGATAGAGCATTGGCCTGCAGACTGAAGGGTCCTGGGTTCGATTCCAGTCAAGGGCACATGCCTGGGTTGTGGGCTCGATCTCCAGTAGGGGATGTGCAGGAGGCAGCCGATCAATGATTCCCTCTCATTATTGATGTTTCTATCTCTCTCTCCCTTTTCCCTTCCTCTCTGAAATCAATAAAAATGTTTAAAAAAAGTGATGTAAGTTTCCAAAAATGAAAAATTACTGTGAGCCAAGAAGACTTTATAGTAGAAGAGAGATTACACTTGATACTTGAAGAAAGGTGAGTATTTCAATAGAACTAAAATTGTCAGGAGCAGGGCTTCCAGTTGGGGAAAGCAAGATAGGGCACAAATGTTTGAGAAACAGTGAGGAGCCTAGGTGACAAGAGTGACAGTGCATGATTAAGACCTGGGAGAACATAAAGATGAAGAACTTGGTTGGGCTATATTAAGAAAAGCCTGGAAAAAAATGTCTCAGAAGTTGTATACCCTAAAGGAAATAATTTTGTAAAAGTGACATGATGAATGGTGTATTTGATTTTTTCTTTCCTTTTAATATAGGATTTACATGTGATTTATTTAACTTTACTGATAAAGTTATCGATAACTTTTTAGCTTTATCTCATTTTTGTTTTCCTTCACAGGAATCGTAACTCATCTAGCCTAAAGTTTCCACTTCTGACAGACAGAAACTGTGAGAATTGGAAATGGCTAAGAACCTTTGAACTCTGCTATTTTAGGGTGGAGCAGGACATTCCACTCTGTGAAAGTGTACTTTTAGATTTTTGTAGTTAAGAAAACATTGGAGTTAAATGTGATTTGTGGAGCAAGACTTTTGAGTAAATCAAATGGCTTATGAGAGAAATTGTATGTCCGTTACTATCCTCAATTGCTTTCAAACTCAGCTTAGAAACTCTCAGTAAGGATCTGCAACCAACCCCCTAATTAATTTTTTCTTATATTTGGCCTTCAAACTTTTTATTTTTTGCCAATGTTTCCAAGGCAGTGTTTTCGTGGGATTCTTGCCTGTTTTTCACCGGCATGCTTTCTCCATTCTCCTTACCTTCTATGGGAGGCCCAATACAGGAAGGGAAGACCTGCCCACCACCTGCCTTTAATTAATGAAGGGCTCAGGGGTGTGTGACCTACACCTGCTATGGACTGGGAGTCTGGCCTTGGAGAGACAAAGGTAGATCAGTATTTCTCTCAAGCTCCTCTTTTGATAGAGCCATGTGCCAATGGAAGCTTCAGCCAGGAGAGGTCTAAATACAGACAACCCCAGGGCAGGTAGGAGCAGAGCATTTGTGCTGCTGAGGCCTGACTTCATGGAGGGGCTCCCAGCTGGCTTGGGCAACCAGGGATTTCAGTCCCTGAGCCTTAGACTTATTCCTGCAAAGAGATATTGCCCTAACTAGGGTAACTATATAGTTTATCATGCATACCAAGACATTTTTAACAATAAAGAGATTGTTAAAAATAATTAAAAATGATACAGTTTTAATGGACAATAGTGTGGTGATTGCAGGGGGAAGGGAAAGGGGGGTGGAGGTGGAAGAGAGCATAGAGGGGATAAATGGTGAGGGAAAAAATAAAATTAAATAAATCAATTAAAAACAAACAAACGAACAAAAAACTAGGTGGGCAATGCCAGGACCAGCTTCAATGACTAATGATCTGCTGCCCTGACACTGACCAATCAGTAGAGACCATGCCCCATAAAGGACATACCTGGAAAAGCTGACAAATATTCTATTGAGATCTTCCCCTGAGACCTCCCCTAAGATTCCGGCCTACAAGAGAGAGATAAAAACCCTCAAGTAAAAGACATGCCATAAGCACTCTCCCTTCTAGAAGCACACATGTGCCTTCACTTCCTCCTCTTCTTCCCCCACAGGCATGCATCTTCTAAACTCTAAGGGTCCCCACAAGACTTGCAACCAGAGGGCCAACCCCCCTCCCACACACACATCTGTCTCCAAGGCCCCCTTTTCTCTGACTTCCCAGTGAGCTAAAGCAGTCACACCTAGGCTCTCCTGTTGCTAGTTCCATGACCTTCCTTGTTTCACTGTCCCCAACTTTAATAAACGGACTCTCAAAATAAAATAATAATAATTAAAACCATACAGTTCTTAAAAATTTGTTGAATGACAAATTAGTTTTATTACATTATTATTAGAGGCCCAGCACACAAAACCGTGTACAAGTAGCTCGCCGCCTTGCCCGCCACCACTCCTCGCTCGCCATCCAGCCTGCCGCCGCCATCTGGCTCACTGCCACTAAGATCATGTGATATTTATCTTTCTCTGGCTGGCTTATTTCACTTAGCATAATGCTCTCCAGTTCCATCCATGCTTTTGTAAATTTTAAAAGTTTCATCTTTTTTATAGCGGCATAGTATTCCATCGTGTAGATGTACCACAGTTTTCTAATCCACTCATCTGCTGATGAGCACTTAGGCTGCTTCCAAATCTTAGCTATTGCAAATTGTGCTGCTATGAACACAGGGGTGCATATATCCTTTCTGATTGGTGTTTCTGGTTGCTTGGGTATATTCCTAGAAGTGGGATCACTGGGTCAAATGGGAGTTCCATTTTTAACTTTTTGAGGAAACCCCATACTGTCTTCCATAGTGGCTGCACCAGTCTGCATTCCCACCAGCAGTGAAAGAGGGTTCCTTTTTCTCCACATCATAACCAGCACTTGTCGTTTGTTGATTTGTTGATGATAGCCATTCTGACAGTGTGAGATGGTACCTCATTGTTGTTTTGATTTGCATCTCTCAAGTGATTAGTGACATTGAGCATGCTTTCATATGTCTCTGGGCCTTCTGTATGTCCTCTTTCAAAAAGTGTCTATTTAGATCCTTTGCCCATTTTTTGATTGGATCATTTATATTCCTTTTGTTAAGTTGTATGGGTTCTCCATAAATTTTGGAGATTAAACCCTTATCAGAAATATCATTGGCAAATATGTTCTTCCATGAGGTGGGCTTTCTTGTTGTTTTGTTGATGGTTTCTTTTGCTGTGCAGAAGCTTTTTATTTTGATGTAGTCCCATTTGTTCATTTTCTCTTTAGTTTCAACTGCCCTAGGAGCTGTATCAGTGAAGAAATTGCTTCGGCATATGTCTGAGGAGATTTTGCTGCCTGTGGATTCCTCTAAGATTTTTGTGGTTTCCCATCTTATGTTTAAGTCCTTTAGCCATTTTTAGTTTGTTTTTGTGTATGGAGTAAGCTGATGATCTAGTTTTATTTTTTTGCATGTATCTGACCATATTTCTCAGCACCATTTATTGAAGAGACCCTCTTGACTCCATTGTATGCTCTTGTCTCATTTGTCAAATATTAATTGAGCATAATGGCTTGGATTGATTTCTGGGTTCTCTCTTCTGTTCCATTGGTCTATATGTCTGTTCTTGTGCCAGTACCAGGCAGTTTTGAGAACAGTGGCTTTGTAATACAGCTTGATATCTGGCATTGAGATCCCACCTACTTTGTTCTTTCTCAGGATCGCTGCAGCTATTCGGGGTCTTTTTTTATTCCAGATGAATTTTTGGAGAGTTCGTTCTAGATCTTTGAAGTAGGCCATTGGTATTTTAATGGGAAGTGCGTTGAATTTATAGATTGCTTTGGGTAGTATGGACATTTTAATGATGTTGATTCTACCAATCCAAGAACATGGTATGTTCTTCCACTTCTTTATGTCTTCCTCTATCTCTTTTTTCAACGTCCTGTAGTTTTCTGAGTAGAGGTCTTTTACCTCTTTAGTTAAGTTTATTCCTAGGTAGCTTAATTTTTTTGGTGCGATGGTAAATGGGATTGTTTTTATAATCTCTCTTTCTGAAAGTTCACTATTGGTGTATAGAAATGCCTCAGATTTCTTGGGGTTAATTTTGTATCCTGCTACATTGCCAAATTCATGTATTAAGTCTAGTAGTTTTTTGATGGAGTCTCTAGGGTTTTGTATGTATAATATCATGTCGTCTGCAAATAAGGACAGTTTTACTTCCTCTTTTCCAATTTGGATGCCTTTTATTTCTTCTTCTTGTCTAATTGCAATGGCTAATACTTCCAGGACTATGTTAAAGAGGAGTGGCGAGAGTGGGCATCCCTGTCTTGTTCCTGTTCTTAGGGGAAATGGTGTTAGTTTTTGTCCATTGAGTATGATGTTGGCTGTGGGCCTGTCATATATGGCTTTTATTATGTTGAGGTATGATCCTTCTACTCCCACCTTGCTGAGAGTTTTTATCAAAAATGGGTGTTGGATTTTGTCAAATGCTTTTTCTGCATCAATTGATATGACCATGTGGTTTTTTTCTTTCAATTTGTTTATGTGATGTATCACGTTTATTGATTTGCGGATATTGTACCATCCTTGCATCCCTGGAATAAATCCTACTTGGTTACCTCCTTAGTTAAGTTTATTCCTAGGTATCTTAATTTTTTTGGTGCAATGGTAAATGGGATTGTTTTTGTTTCTCTTTCTGTGAGTTCATTATTGGTGTATAAAAAGGCCATAGATTTATTGGTGTTAATTTTGTATTCTGCTACATTGCCGAATTTTTTTTTTGCATCTTTTGAGTATCAATTTTGCACCTTTGTTTCACAAATATATAAACATTTTTGTATATTTCTTTTTTAAGCAATAAGCTTCTGTGATAATTTAATTTTTAACAGTACTCATAAAATAATGAATGCTTAGTTGATTTAATGACTATGTCCTTATATGTGAAATTTAATTGGTCTCTGAAAAAAATTCTCTGACAGTCAGTATATCATTTGCAAGGAGCTAAATACATTTCAAATCAAAATTTTTCTGACACTTTAATATCATCCCATATTGCAGCTTTAATTTTTGAAGTATCATATTCCCTCATTATATCAAACTCAAGTTATGGCTGACTCCACTTCTGAGCTTCTCTCATTTGCTCTTCAATTAAATAAAGATCAAATCTGATTCCCTTGATATTAAACTTTGGATGCTCCCAGCATTTGGACCAGCCCTTAGGCTTCATTTTTACTTTCAGGCAATTAACAGGAGCTTCTTGGCTCAATTCTTGTAGACTTGGCTTCATATTAACATCAACAGTGCTGTACTCAGGAAGAGCATCTCCTAAGTATAGCAAGCTGTCATCCAGCTGTTTCTCTAATTTGACCACTTGGATCTCCTGGATTCTAGGATTATAGAGTTCAGAGAAAATCTCAACACTTTGTCCTTCAATAGTATTCCTAAGGATAAAAGTGGTTCCAAGTCCTGCTCCTGATCTCTGGATGCAAATCCCCAGAAACTGGCTGGTTTTTCCATTGGCATATGGGTTGGCCCGAGTAACACTAAGAATGCTTCCAACATAGAACTTTGGGGTGTGGAATACTTTTCTCCTTTATAACATACCTTTTCTTTCTGAAATTTCAGAGGATTTGTTTTTCCTCTTTGAATGGATTTTGGTTGAGTTGATTCAGTGGTGAGAAAGTAGAGAGCTGTGTTAACTGTCTATGAATGAGGTCTGACTATAGGGAAAGAAACTAGTACCTCAAGTCACACACAAAAACAGTCTCATTATTATAGTCCTTATGTTTTCAACTCTAAACAATAACTCTATATGCCTAAATATCCAGCAATAGGGAGTAATTGGATACATTATAGTACAACCATTCTCTGAAGTAAATCTGTCAGAACAAAATTTGCTTCTACTAATACATACCAGCTTTGTTTTTGGGTTCCCAGCCATCAGCAGATGCCTGCCTTTTCCTAGTAATACTCTGAGTGTTGAGGGTAGGTAGATGGCAGACCACCCAGAGGAGCTAAGCCATGAGTCACTCACTTAAAGCAGGGAGAGCTATGGCCATTATATTTGGAGGGGGATTAGGTATGTGCCAGAGGTGGGGGTCCAGTATCTGTCCCTGAATGGAGTTTCCAGAAGTCCCACATTGCAAAAACAAATTTGTACAACAAAAGTTGTACCTCTTAAAGGGTTTAATATCTTTAAAGAATTACTTTGAAATTACATTTGTGAAGGTTACAATGAAAAGATGACACAGGAAGGAGTCTGAAAGCAGGAGCGGTCAACACCTCTGTGTGCTGTGCCAGTTTGCTCCCCCAACCGCCAGGGTTAGGCTTCCCTGTCCAGCCGCCCCTGCCTCGGTTTCACGTCTCTTAAGTTAGATAAAATTTGTGTCTTAGTTTGGGTTCCCGGAAGAAACCTAAGAGAAGAATTTGAATGTAAGTAGTTTATTTGGAAGGGGGTACTCAGAGAGGAGGGAAGCCAGAAAAGAAAGCCACCTGTTAATGGTACACTAGCCAACCAGCTCCTGCCGTCTCTGTATAACTGGAGCTTAATGTACACCTAATAACTCTGTGAAAAAGAAAAACATGTCAGAAAACTAGTCATGTTACACAGTGTGAATCCTACAGAGATTCATGCCAGAAGAATTCTTTCTTTTAAATTAGTTGTTATGTGGGATGCCATAGCTTGGGCTTTTGTCCCTTTTATTTTATTTAGTTATATGCCATCTAAAACAAGTATGGCAAATAGTATAAGCTCAGACATCAACTCTGATTGAGTGATGGCACACTCCAGAGTTGTGATGAGAAGGAACCTGAGTGTTCATTCATGCTCAGAAATAAAACCAAAGATTATTGACATGAAGGGGGAAGAGCAATACTCATGCTTTGTGACTGCCATCCCTAACCTAGCTGTCATCCATACCCTGTTTATTTATTTGTCCAGGCCCAACAGAACATACTGTAAGAACTTGATAACAACGATCTAGGTATCTTTTAAAATATTATAGCTAGAATATCATGATTAGTTCATAATAAGAGAAGTTAAATTAATTAAAACCACAGGACCATTTTTTTTAAAAAGTCTACAGATTGACAATTATTAAAAAGCATGGGTGAGTTTTGGGGGTAAGAGACTCTCACATGTATTTTTGTGAGTATCAAACTGGTGCAACCCCTTAGGACAAAATAATATAAGAATTTTAGTGTCCATGCCTTAGATTCAGCAATTTAAGTCTAGGAAACTAACTCACAAGTATACTCATATGTACACATAAATGTACTTGAGGTATATTCCCTGCAGAAATGTTAGTGATAGCAAAGATTAGAAACAACCCAAGTACCCATCACTAGGGGAAATGTTAGATAAATTGTAGTACATTCAGACAATGGAACACTAAGCATCTGAAAAGGTTAATAAAGATAGTGTATGTAGTGATAAATATAGAAAACTCTTCATGATAACTTGCTAATAAAGGTACAAAATTTAAAAAGAGAAGGAAAGACACACACACAAAAGTAGTACACATGTATATTTGTTCATGCAAATTATATATTTAAATGAAAAAATGTGTAACAGAGGTTACCTCTGAGGAAGAAATATTTGAGGGCAGGTAGATAGAAGCGAAAGGAATACTTATTTACACTCTCCCACTCATATCTTCTCAAACTTTCTTTGATTTTAAAAAACATGTTAATATATATTTTTAAGTAAAGAAAATGAACCCTTAGCTAATTCTAATTGTTCCCTATCCTACTACCTTTTCTTCATTAATCTTAATGTGGAAGGAAGGAAGGAAGGAAGGAAGGAAGGAAGGAAGGAAGGAAGGAAGGATAGGGAAGGGCATGGAAGGGAGAGAAGGAGGGAGGAAAGATCTCTCCTATTTCCTCATGCAGAGAAAATCATCGTTAATATTTTTGGATAATTTTTTGGTATATTGATACTGCCATCTAGTCTTTTTTTCCTCTGCATAAGTATTTCTTTGTCTTTTAAAGTTAAAAGTGTGGTATCACATTGCACATAGGCTTATATTTTCGGCCTTCCACCAATTTTTTATTATTATAAGAATCAAGTTAAGGATAGATACTGAACAAACTGAACTTCCCACATTTTCTATGGACAGAATTTGGGAGTTCAATGTCATGGTTAAATTTATTAACAATATTAGATTTATCAGAAACAAGATAGCATGTTCCTTCTTTTAATCTTCATATCCTTAGCATTTCTCACAGTGTCTGCTAAAGAATAAGTCTTGGGAGATAATTCTCCATGAATTTCGCACATTATACACATATTCCAGGTAGAAGCATTGACTGCCTTTGTTCTGGACTGTTTTTCAAGGATGTCTGTATAGCAAACTGCTTTGGAAGAGTGAAGAAGTGTCTACCTCAACAGTAATAAGCAGGTGTGTTTGCTATTGAGTATAAAAGACCTGGTTTGCCAAGGTCAGAATTCCTCTCAAATGCTGACACTGGTTACTGCTACTGCTGTAAGTCTGTGTCTCTGACTCTGGAGTCTCATTTCTAGTATGTCTGCCAGCTTCTATGAAACTGTAACAAGCTAACTTGTTAAGTTGAAAGTAGGGTAAAATCTCATATCCTTCACAGCTCCTGAGAGTAAGTGCTCAAAACAAAAGTTCGTTGAATTAAATAATTTCTAAAATGTTTAGGGGACTTACTCTTATGACTAATCAACAGTTGCCTTCGTAAAAAAGCCCAAGAACATCTCTTGGCTAGGAGCTCTTTCACAATACAGTATATTTTTATTATAGTACCAGTGTGTGTTAGTCATCTTGTGTTTATTTTAGATATCAGTGTTGACTTAAAAAGGTTGTCAGCAGTCTGTTTGGACTTGACTAAACTTTCAGTTGTGTGATGGAAACCGATTATTTACTTAAGCATTGCCTAGTCCTGTAGGAATGACAGATTTTGGGTGGCTTCTACTTGTTTCTGCATCAGTGTCCCTCATGGATGAGGACATGGTTTTTTGTTTTTGTCTTTTGGTGTGTTTTAAGTGTTTTATTTTTTTAATATCTTTATTGTTGAGAGTATTACAGACATCCTCCCCTTTCCCTCTCCCCTTGCCCTTCTTCACCCAGATCCTGCCCCACTCTAGGATTTCACTACCTAATTGTCTGTGTCCACAGGTACTGCATATAACTTCTTTGGTTAATCTCTTTCCACTCCTCCTTCCCCCTTCCCATTGAGATTCATCAGTCTGTTCATGTTTCTATGCCTCTGATTCTATTTTATTCATCAGTTTGATGCCTTGTTCATTTATTTGTAGATTCAACTGTTGATAAATAGGCATTTATTGCCATTTGTTATTAATATTTTTTCTTCTTTCTCCTTCTTCTCCTTCTTCTTCTTCTTCTTCTTCTTCTTCTTCTTCTTCTTCTTCTTCTTCTTCTTCTTCTTCTTCTTCTTCTTCTTCTTCTCTTTTTTCATTTTTTTTCTCCTCCTTCTCCTTCTCCTTCTCCTTCTCCTTCTCCTTCTCCTTCTCCTCCTCCTCCTTCTTCTAGAATATTCTTCAACATTTCATGTAATACTATCTTAGTGGTGATGAACTCTTTTAGATTTTTCTTATCTGTGAAGCTCTTTATCTGACCCTCAATTCTAAATGATAGCTTTGCGGGGTAGACTAATCTTGGTTGTAGGTCCGTGCTTTTCATCACTTTGAATATTTCTTGCTTTTCTCTTGCTGCTTTTAAGATTCTCTCTTTGTTTTTAGCCTTTTGCATTTTAATTCGGATGTGTCTTGATGTGCTCCTCTTTGGATTCCTCTTGTTTGGGACTCTCTGTGCTTCCTGGAATTGTATGTCTATTTCTTTCACCAGGTAAGGAAGGTTTTTTGTCATTATTTCTTCAAATAGATTTTCAATTTCTTGCTGCCTCTCTTCACCTTCCAGCACCCCCATAATGCGAATGTTGGTACACTTGAAGTTGTCCCAGAAGCTCCTTACACTGTCTTCATGTTTTTGGGTTGTTTTCTTTTTGCTCTTCTGATTAGGTGTTTTTTGCTTTCTCAGCATCATTTATTCTACTGTTGTTTCCCTGTAAAGTATTCTTCATTTCAGTTAGTGTATCCTTCATTTCTGACTAGTCCTTTTTCATGTCCTTGATGTTGATATTAATTTCCTTGAAATTCTCACTAAGTTTCTTGACATTCTCACTAAGGTCCATGAAGCTCTCATTAATTTCCTTGAGCAACCTTATAACCATTGTTTTTAACTCTATATCCAGTAGTTTCCTTGCTTCCATTTCATTTAGTTCTTTTTCTGGAGATTTCTTCCGTTCTTTCATTTGTGACATTTTTTTTCTATCCACATTTTGGCTGCTTCTCTGTGTTTGTATTAGGTAGAGCTGCTATGTCTCCTGGAAATCATAATGTGATCTTGTGTAGTAGGTATCCTGTAAGGCCCAGTGGCTCAGCCTCCCCAGTCACTTGAACGGGGCACTTTAGGGGGGTCCCTGTGTAGGTTGTGTGCACTGTCTTGTTGTAGTTGAGCCTTGATTGCTGTTGGCATCACTGGGAGGAATTGACTCCCAGGCCAATTGGTTATGAGGGCCAGCTGTGACTACAATGGAAGAGTTGCTGTGCAAGAGACACCCTATGGAGCAGGACTTGCTTCAGTGGGGCTTTGGTGCTCACTGAGTTCTCCCCTTGACTATGCTGATTGTGGATACTGTAGAGTTGTAATCTGGTGTGGTATGAAGCTGTCCACTGAGTGCTCTGGCTCTTGGGCCTCCTGGGTGATGCAAAGTTAACCACTGCCTGTGTCCTGCTTAAGACCACCTGGCATAAGCTACAAAGTGATCTGCAGATGGCTGCTACTTGTGTTTGTCTTAGAGATGCCTAGTAGAGGCCAAGTTGTGAACCTTGCTAGTGCTGGGCCTGAGGCCACTTATCAAGAGATATGGGCGCACTGAGTCCAGCTGCTGCTTTGAGAGATTTTAGGCAAGTCTGAAGCCTGAGCCAGAACAGGCCATTCATATGGAAAAGACACTGCAAACAACTTGGGTGGGGCTGCAAATTAGGTGGGATGGGATCTCAGGGAATCACTAGGGTGGGGTGAACAGTGAAGGCCAGGTTGATGGAGACTCAGATATAGTGCCTGCCAGTCAGCTCTACGGGAAATGGCGGGGGGGGGGATTTCCCAGCACTTTTATCTGGGAAAAAGCTGTTCCCAAGTTCTTGCCCTGATGCCACACAATTTATTTCCTCCATGTATGTCTCTGGATCCTTTCAAGCTGCTGCCACAGTGCTGGAGCTCAGAGGGAGTAAGTCCATTCCTTTAAGAGGAACTTCCTAGGACTCCAGCAGCCTTCATATCACTCAGCCTCAATCCCAACTGGTTTTGATAGCCAGAAGTTATGGGAACTTCTCTTCCCAGGACTGGAACTCTGGGCTGAGGGGTCTAGTGTAGGGCTGGGACTCCTTGCTCCTCACAGGAGGCCTCTGCAGCCAAGATATCCCTCCTGATTAAAAAAATGCCACACATGGTTGTCGGACCAGCCATTCCATGCCTCTGCTCCTCCTACTAGTCTCAATGTGTTTTCTTCTTTAATTATCTAGTTATAGGACTTCCATTCAGCCAGATTTCAGGTGAGATTCTAAATGATGGTTCTTCTGTATGTTATTTGTATTTTTGATGTGGTTGTGTGAAGATCCGAGTATCACTGTTTTCCTATGCTACCATCTTGATTTCTGCCGAGGCCATGGTTTTGGTATACAGAGCTAAAGTTGTATTTCTCTTTATAAAAATAACAACAAATTATCTTCAGAATGACACTTTCATCTGGAACGCTCAATACTGACTTTGGTGTTTCTTTTTCCATTTGCTGCAGAGGGGAATTTGTTTTTCTCCCCTTTTTAAAATGCCTGGCAACTCTGAGCCTGGAAACCCTTTTCCAAAAGAAAGTGTCCCAGTCTTTCTGCAATGCCTGATACCCAACAGCCATCTGTTCCCCTCCTGTTAACCATCAGTCCAAGATCCTGGGCAGAGGGCTGGTGCCCATCAGCTGGGAATCCCGGAAGAAATATGCTTTTCAAGATAAACAACTGATTTAAGGTCAATCATCATTCATAACTATCTTAGAAGCTATATGGCATGTCAGGAGGGAAATTGATAGGATCCAGGAAACATAGGTTTGCTTCTAGACTGGCCTTTTTGTCTGGGATCCTGGGCAAATCATTTGACATCTCGGAATCTTAGTTTTCCCACTTGTAAAATAGTAACAATGATACCTGCTTTGCCTATATCATAATGTTGTTTTGAGCATCAAATGAAATAGCTCAATTATGGTTAGAAAATGGAACAATCTTACAGCCATTTTTTCAACATTTTGGCTATAAATTTAGAAGGGCTTTGAAGACTATAAAGATCTGCATAAATAGAGGCATTCTTAGTAAGCAGTGTATCCACCACACTCTTTTTGAGTTTTTGCTTCTTTTTTTCTTTCCACTGAGGAAAATGTTACTCTAAAAATCAAGCCAATACACCCTTGAATACTATGATTGAAATACTTCATGATTGATATATTTAGATCATGGAACACTGATTTTTTAAAATATATTTTTATTGATTTCAGAGAGGAAGGGCAAGGGAGAGAGAAATAGAAACATCAATGATGAGAGAGAGTCATTGATTGGCTGCCTCCTGCATGCCCCACACTGGGGATGTAACCTGACTGGAATCGAACTGTGACCTCCTGGTTCATAGGTCAATGCTCAATCACTGAGCCACACTGGCTGGGCCACTGACCTGGTTTTTAGACATGTTTATATGATAAGCTGGACCACAGCAATCAAAAGTGAATTAAATCAGCATTCAATAAAATAATATAGAAATTGTAATTTCTTTCTGACTCATTAGGTTTTCCTAAAAGAGTTAAAACTCGGGCAACTACCCTTGACCCAATTTGTCCCAGCAAGACCCTGAACAGGATAAAGAATGGCTGTCTAACAACTTGTCGACTTTTGTCATGAATCGGCTCCCTGGGTGGCACAGAGAGACTTTCCCAATTATGAGATGGACTGATCACACAAGGAGCTGGTCATTGTGGCAGCAAGTCACTATTGCTGTGATCAAAAGTTGTATGTTTTGCCCTGACTGGTTTGGCTCAGTGGATAGAGCATTGGCCTGCAGACTGAAAGGTCCCAGGTTCGATTCCAGTCAAGGGAATGTACCTTGGTTGTGGGCACATCCCCAGTAGGAGGGTGTGCAGGAGGCAGCTGATCGATGTTTCTCTTTCATCGATGTTCCTAACTCTCTATTCCTCTCCCTTCCTCTCTGTAAAAAATCAATAAAATATATTTTTTTTAAAAGTTGTATGTTTTGCCACAAAATGGGAGAAAAAGAGTTAACATACTATTCATTTGTTAGTTTTTGTTGTGTGGCATAACAATATAATATTAAGACCTGTTTCATGGAAATATGGAATAAAATTCATAAATTATATTCATCGAGATATTTATAAATGTGACAGAAGGAATACATATTTCTTTGTTTGTTTGTTTGTTTGTTTGCTAATCCACACTCAAGGATATTTTTTCCATTGATTTCTAGAGAGAGTGGAAGGGAGAGGGAGAGACAGAGAGAGAGAAACTTCAATGTGAGAGAGAAACATCAATTGGTTGCCTCCTGCATGCACCCCAACTGGGGCCAGGGATCGGGTTTAACCAAGGTACATGCCCTTGGAAGGAATCAAACCTAAGACCCTTCAGTCTGCGGGCTGACACTCCAACTGAGCCAAACCAGTTAGAGCCATATTTCTTTTTATAACTTAAATAACAACATACAGAAACTAATTCATTTCCTTTTGATTTTAATAATTACTACTAAATGTGTTTATTGGTCTTAATATAAAGTTTTAATGATACTGAGGAATGCAAAAATGCTCTAGAGAAGCATTTTTTAAACTTCTTCAAATTTCATCTTTAGGATCATTTTATAGTGTTGTCTTACTAAACTGTAATTACCAGTTTCATGTTCTTATGAGATAACCCTTTTTTATAATTGATTTATGGCTTGGCTACAAGATTAAAGTGGTGAATTATTTACATGAAGATATTATGATTCACTCATAACGTGCTGTTTAAAGATATTTTTATAGTTCTGAGGCTGCTGTATATGCTTAAGGTATTGAAGGTATGATGATTTCCTAAAATATTCCATGAATAACACATTATGAATTTTAATTCACTTTAAATATATACTATATATTTTTTACATAAGACCCCTAAATCGACCATCTTGTTAATAACCCATATGCATTTTCAAAATAAACAGTCATTCCGATTTTCTATTATAAAAGACCAGCTAATATTTGAACAGATAAAACTGGAGGATAGGGTCCTCACTGGCAGTCACATCAGTCTAGCTGAAAAGATGCAAAAAAAGCCCATCATGTTTTATGTGTTTTTCTGCCTAATGTAATGTTTATTGTTATCATCTGTTACATAACAGCATCAATATTGGTAAATTAATTTGAGAACAAACTAGGATTCATAGCACTCATCTCTCCAGACAAACCATAAAGAATCTAAATGTTCTGATATACTAATTCACTTTCATTTGTTTGCACTTATTTAACACAAATGTGTTCCTAGCCAGGAATATTTCTTCCTTAATGTGCTATCATTGACCTTTGTCTTTCCCTTTGGATAAGTAAGGCTTCTAATTATTTTTATGATGGAAAAATCAAACATATACAAAGGCAGAAAGAATAGTACAATAAAATTCATTGCAACTGTCATGCAGCTTCAACAAAGTTTAACACGTGGCCAATCTCATTTAACCTTCCATACTTCGTGTCATTTCATCCCCAAATACTTTTCTGTGTTTCTCTAAAAGATACATATAAGTCTTAAAATAATAACCATTCACACAGTATGGGATATGGTTTCAGTGTTAGAAGAGTTTAGCCAAGTCTAGGCTGAAGATTAAAAAATGTTTCCTGGGACTTAACAATTATGCTTACAAATAGTTGTAGGTTTAAATATTTATTTCAAAACAGATGAGCCATTGTATTCTGTGATGGCTTACAATTCCAATTGGTTGGCACTTGCCCAGCCATTTCTAACATTCTTTCATAACTATTTGTGGGTGGATGGATGAATATGCTGGTGGCTAAAGCAAACTTGGAAAACTTTTCATGTTCTTCTCATTGAGGCTGGTGGAGCAGGTGAGGGGGAGGGGTTATACAGCCATAAAGTAGCAGGGAAAGATTCTCTGAGGTCTGCCAGGTGCAGAGGAAACTCTACTTTTCTTTGGCTCTGTACTAGTCTCAAGCTAGGGACACTTCTTTCTTACTGTGTTGTCATTGACTTTGCCTTTCTCTGGCCCCAGGGGTCTTATACAACAGTGAGAAAAGACATAGGGAGACCCAATATTCTATCAATACTAGAGGTCTGGTGCACGAAATACATGAACAGGGGCGTCCTCTCAGCCCAGCCTGCACCCTCTCCAATCTGGGACCCCTCAGGGGATGTCCAACTGCTGATTTAGGCCTGATCCCACAGGCCTGCCTGCCTGATTGCCCCTAACCACTTCTGCCTGCCAGCCTGATTGCCCCCTAACTGCTCCCCTGCCAGACTGATTGCCCTCAACTGCTCTCCCCTGCCAGCCCGATCACCCTCAACTGCCCTCCCCTGCTGGCCTGGTCACCCCTAACTGCCCTCCCTTGTAGGCCTTGTCCCCCCGCAACTGCCCTCCTCTGCAGGCCTGGTTGCCCCCAACTGCCCTCCCCTTCCTGCCATCTTGTGGTGGCCATCTTGTGGCGGCCACTTCTGACGATGTGGGGGCAGCCATCTCGTGGCGGCCATCATGTGATGATGTGGAGGCAGCCATCTTGTTGCAGCCAACTTGTGATGACGTGGGGGTGGCCATCTTGTGACGACATGGGGGGAGCCATCTTGTGATGACATGAGGGCACGAGGGCCACCTAGGCTTTTATTAGTATAGATATGGAGTGTTTGCATAGATTTTTATAGCTTACCAAGTATTTTCATAGATGTCATGTTTAACCTTCACCACAATACTGCTAGGTAGCTATTACTCTTATGGTGACTGAGCCATAAGCTAAGGATCAAAGCTAAAGGATTTACCAAGATTGTGCAGGAGATGAAGCTGGGGCCCAAGGGTCTTTTGGCATGCTCATGGTTGCTTTGTTTTTCTGGGCTGTCTCTGGATTAAAGCTTTTTAAATAAATTCTGAAATGATAAAGAATGAAGAAAGGAGTGTGGAATGAGTTTACAGTGAAGCATCTTAAAGAGACAAGGCAATAGTGGACCTCCTTTTCCTTCTCAAATCTCCTATTTGGGAATGAAGCTACCCTTGTCTTCTCTTGGAGGGATGGGTCTCATTATAGTGATTTCTATCTTTTTTTTAAAAAAAATTGTTATTGTTGAAAGTATTACATGTGTCCATTTTTCCCCTCATTGCTCTCTCCCCCCTCCCCACACCTCCCTCAGCCCTCACCATGATTTCTATCTTAACAGTAGAAATGGAGTCAGTGTGTTGATTCCAAGCCCCTGCCAAAGAAGGGTTCTTCGCCTGGGCCCAGGGCTAGGTTTCAGCAGTCCATAGGCTTGGATGAAAAAAATGTTGTTTTCTGGAACCTCTACTACTTCCCTCAATTATGAATGTAGATTTCAAACCATAGTAATTATTAACTGTTCCTCTGTACCCAAGAGAAACAAAAGACATTTTCTTGTAACATTATGATTGTAGTAGATATCTAATCACTACTTCAAAAATAGTAGCTACTAGACTTGTGCCTAGATCTTATTATTTAATGTCTTAAAGCACATATGTTATTATAAAGTTTTAAAGCCATTTTGCTGATTGTATCTAATCTAATAAAAGAGAAACATGCAAATTGACCATACTTTCGCTACACCCCAAGCAATGCCCACCAGCCAATCAGAGTGACTATATGCAAATTAACCCAACCAACATGGCGGCCGGCAGCCATGGAGCTGGAGCAAACAGGAGGCTTGGTTGCCTGGGTGATGGAGGAAGCCAAGCTTCCCGCCATCCCTGGCCAGCTGTGGCCTCCACTAAAGGCAACAAAGTTTCAATAATAGAAGCTAAATAAATCCCAGATACCTGCTTCCAGCTAGCCTCCACTGGGAGCTTGGGTGGCTGGGGACTGTGGCCAGCCTGCAAACAGCCATCAGCCCCTCACCCAGGCTGGCCAGGCACCCCAGGGGGGACCCCCACCCTGAAGGGGCTGTGGCCAGCCTGAAAACAACCATCAGCCCCTCACCCAGGCTGGCCACACCCTCAAGGGATAAGGGTCCCTGCTGGGGGGCTTGGCCATCCTGCAAACAGCCCTCAGCCCTTCACCCAGGCTGGCCAGGCACCCCAGCAGGGAACCCCACCCTGAAAGGGGTGTGGCCAACCTGAAAACAGCCCTCAGCCCCTCACCCAGGCTGTCCAGGCACCCAAGCGGGACCCCCCCCCTGATCTGGGACACCCTTCAGGGCAAACCAGCCAGCCCCCACCCATTCATTCACCAGGCATATAATAAAAGGGTAATATGCAAATTGACCCTAACAGCAGAACAACTAGGAATGACTGGTCACTATGACACACACTGACCACCAGGGGGCAGA
>NW_005356635.1:6232793-6238437 GCF_000412655.1 Myotis brandtii
GCCAGCAGGTGGACATCCCCCGAGGGGTCCCAGACTGTGAGAGGGCACAGGCTGGGCTGAGGGACCCCCCTGAGTGCACAAATTTTTGTGCACCAGGCTTCTAGTTTCTATAGAATTATCTATTTTAATTGTAATCATATGTGTTTTATTTTATGCATTTAAAACATTACTCTGGGAAGGGGTACAGGTATCACTAGGCTATCACAGGGGTCCACGGTTCAAATAAAAGTTGTAGAGACTTGCTCTAAAGTAACATTCACTGAAAATCTTAAATTATTCCTAAGGAACAAAATTTTTAAAACTTTTTGTTTTTAAAGAAGGAACTAATTTGAGGCAACAATTATTTAATTTCATCATCTCTTTCATCTCTCTATTTGGTCCATTGAACTTCTGACAAACAACTCATGTGCAATAAACATTGATTGAAAATGATACTCCTGTTTCTTCTGGAAAAATGAGCAAGCTGCTAAAAACATACTGAGTTTGGTTCATGGGACATTTCCTGAAAGAGAGATGGCTTAGGATGTAGATTTTAATGAAAGAAGAAGGAATATCTGCATGGAGAAATTAATCTAGGACAAGATTTTACCCAGAAGAAGGCATGTTGCATTTTGTCTAAAAACAACATTTGTCCTATGTGGACAATCATGTCCATACTAATTTTTCTGTGTCTTCTCAAAGACAGGTAATTGCATTATTCATTAAATAATTTAATAATTTTATTTTTAGTTGACAAGCAATAAATTATATGTTAAATCTATCCATATCAGGAAAGATATTTGTTGCAGTAACATCTGCTAATATGTGTTATTTGCAGAAAAACATTATATCACAATTCTTAATCTAGGTATAGAAATGAATTAGTCTAAACATTTGACTAATATATTTTTATTCTTCATATATATCAGGAGGAATTCAGAACCTTCAAATGATTTGTCATATAAAACTGTCACAATAGTCATCTTTTACTTTCCTGCTAGAAATTATTTTGCTTGGTTTGCTACTTCTTCTTATAAATGTCAATACTGGGTAAAATCTTTGAGAAATTAGTGATTGTCAAGGGCAGCATGTAGAGCATAATGTTTAGAAACAGCAATGGGCAGAAAGAATGTGTGGTTGCTCCCTTTTCAGCTTACATCCTTGCAAAGCCCCAGTCTGGAGTTAGTTTAGCAGACTATTTTTCATGTCCCCAAGTATTTGCCCTGGCTGGTCCATTTCCCTGGCATGTCCCCCCCCCCCCACATTCCCATTTACTCTCTACAATCACAAGATCTGCCCAGTGATTTTTTGGGGCGGGGGCAGAAACTTTTTTTTTCTCAAAAACTTAGCCTGACTCCTCATCTCATTCCAGATTGGGTTACTGCCCCTCTGTACTGCTAAAGTCCTCTGTCTGCCTTCTAGATTCATGAACTGCTCTCTCTTCCCCCCTCCCAACCCCTGATCATCATGCTCTAGACCAGGGGTGGGGAACCTTTTTTCTGACAAGGGCCATTTGGATATTTATAACATAATTTTTGGCCATTATCAACAAAAATTATTCAGCTATAGGATCCTCCCCACCCGGGCCCTGGTAGGGGCTCATGCAGGAGGCAATGAATCAATGTTTCTCTCACATAGATATTTCTCTGTCTTTCCCTCTCTCACTCTCTCTAAAAATCAGTGGAGAGGTGGAAAAAATGATGGTGGAATAGGCAGATGTGTCCTGAGCCTTGTCCTGGAGCAGATAGAAGGAGCAACTAATCGAATAATATCTGCCCTGAATTGGCGAAGTAGACACAGCTGGTGAGACAATTCGCAGCTAGGAAGGGCAGAGGATGCCTGGAGAAAGGTAAAAACAAGGATCTGGGCTGGAGAGAATTATGCGATCTCTAAGCCCAGAGGGTCAGAAGGAAGCTGCATGGCACCAAGGCCGCGTCCCTTAGGATAGGCATAACATCTGACTGTGGAAAGGAAGCCCACAGGGCTGCTGGTGGCAGGGGGTTCTAGACCTAAGCCCACAGCCATGAGAGGCTGAGCCTGAAGGGGGAAGCCTGAACAACTGCCCAAGCCGTGCCATGCCAGAAAAAAGGGGTTCATAGTGGCGCAGCTCATTCCCCTCTTTGGTCTTTGCTTTTATTTGCTAACCCAGTTCATAGGACCTTTCAAATACAAACACTCACCCATGGCTGAGGTGCGGACTTGTGGAGTCTGGGGAGAGGCTGGGGAGAAGAGCAGCTAGGGGAGAGGTGGCTGGGAGTCTGGCATTGAGACATACCTGACACACTGCACCTAAGCAGCCATTTTCCCCTGAAGAGATAGCCCCTCCCTGCAGTCTCCAGGCAACCAATACAGCCACACCCAGACTACACCCTGAGTACTATAAAGGAAACAAAAAAACCAAATCTGAATAATCCCTAAGAGCTTGCAAGGACTGGCCTGAAGAGAGGCCATTCAGTCCTGGAAAGCCATATGGCAACCTCCCCAACTATAGTCATCTCAGAAACAGCCACTTGAGAGATTAATATTGAAAGTGGGCAGACAGGCTAAGTGGGAACACTGGTCCCATCTGCTGGCAGTCAAGGCTGTGGAAATAGACACAAACAGAGGAGCAGTGGACCCCTTGGAACTTCAACAATCTAACAGGAAACTGAGAAGTGGCAGACAGTACAGAAGCATGGGATCTTAAACCAGCCCCCATGGGGCATTAAAACTTGGAGGACACTTCACTTTTTCATTTTTATTTTATTTTATTATTATTTTGTTATAACTCTTTTTTTCTCTATTTCCTTTATTCATTTCTTTCTTTATTTTTATTCCTTTTTGCATTATTTTTTCATCATTTTATTTTTATTTTTTCTATTTTTTAATTTTTTTATTTTATCCTATTTTTTAAATTAATTTTTTAAAAATTGTTTTCTCTTCTTTCTCTTTCTTCTTATCCACTCATCCTCTTTCTACTTCCTATATACTGAACTGAGGTCCTCCCCATATTCATCCGATTTGTTTACCTTACTTTCTGTATATAAGCTTGGCTTCTACAGATTCTGCCCCTAACCTCTTTTCTGGGTGTTTGGTGTTTGCATTTTTTGGTTTATCTGTTTGTTCTGTGGTGTTTTCTCCATATATATACACTGAGTGGCCAGATTATTATGACCACCCCATCACCTTTTGCCTTCAATGCTGTGGTGATTCTTCTTGGCATTGACTCCACGATCATCCTTTTTCTTCATTTTCTTATCTCTCTTACCATTTTTTTTCTCTCCTTGATGGCATTTGTGCTCTCTTTTCTCTCCCATAATTCTCTTTTCTCTGGGGGTCACTTATATTGGGGTCATCGGTGTCATGAGTACATTCGTGTTTTGTTCCCTTTGTGTCGTGCCTTGTCAAGTTGCATTTTGTCCTGTTTGGTCAATATGGTAGAGAGCTAGCCACATAACCAGACACCTAGAGAGGAGACTCCATCCACAAACTTGTCAATAACACTCCAGACCCAACTACAGAGGCAGGAAGATGGTGGCAGTGAGGGAGAGAGCTTGAGTGAGTGAGGGAGCGAAAAGGGAGTATGTGGACATGTGGAGTGTGTGCGTGTGTATGTGAGTGAGGAACAGTTAGATCCTGCAGGACCTTTGGGGACAGGCAGACCAAGCTTGCCTAGCTGGGCAGTCTCTGCTACCATTGCAAACAGTCCTGGGGCAGCCAGCTCTACACAGAGGTCATGCTTCTTGAAGGGGGAGCTGCTGTGACTGGGAGCCCAGCCTCACCAATACCCAGGGTGCCCTCAGACACCACCTGGGACTCTACAGCCACCCCCTCCAGGGACTTGCTGCCTCAGCTTCAGTCCCACAGTCACTGAGACTCCAGCCACCCCACCCATGGGCTCCTGTGAGTTCCGAAGCACACTCCCCTCTGGCTGGCTAAATGCTTTGCCCAGGGCGCCAAGACCACACGAGCAGCAGCAGTGTGAGCAGCCCATCCCCGTCCGAAAAGCAGCAGCTGCAAGAGCAGCCCAGCCCTGTGCAAATAACAGCAGCCTCACATGGCCTTCCCTCACCTGAGGAACAGCAACTGCATGGGCAGCCTGCACCCATTCAAGCAGCTGCAGCCCCACAAGCAGCGAGCCTCAGTCCAAGGAGCAGCAGCCACACACAGCCTGCCCCCAACCGAGGAACAGCAGCCATGTGAGCAGCCCGCCCCCACCAGCCAGAGGAGCCACCACTTCTGTGAGCAGCCACATGAGAGTGCCCACCAGAGGAACCGCCACCAACTGAGGAGCAGCCGCTACTAAGAGTGCCCAAGGAGCAACCGCCGCCCGAGGAGCTGCTGCTGCCCGAGGAGTAGCCCCCACACAACTCGACATCTGGATCCATTGGTGAGAGCAACAATGGGGAGACAGAGAAACCACTAAAGGAAAGAAAAGGAGGAATTTTTAAAAAAGCAGCTAAGTGAGGAGAAACCAAGATGGCGGCATAGGTAAACATCTGAAATTGCTGCCTCGCACAACCACTTCAAAAATACAACTAAAAGACAAAACAGACATCACCCAGAACCACAGGAAGGCTGGCTGAGTGGAAATTCTACAACTAGAAGGAAAGAGAAAAGCACACTGAGGAGGTGGGGAAGTAAAGTGCAGAGGTATGGAGGCTCGAGCATGTGGAAAGGGGCTGGCAACAGAGGACACCAGTGTCTTTTTCAATCGGGAGGGAGGCACAAGCTCCCGACGGCCCTGACTCCAGTTCCGGGCGAGTCTCTGGGGACCCAGACTCATATGGGGAGAAACTGGACTGTCTGGCAGCGGTCGGAACTCGAGGGCAGTTTTCTCTCAGAGGTGCTTGCAGCGATTACCAGGACACTGAGACACGGGACCTCTTAGGGCAGGACTAAGGATCAGCCATAGCTGTTTGCTCCGCCCTGTTGATTCCCTGAGACCCCGCTCCACCCAAGCTGTGCGCAGAGGCTTTTGCATATGAATGGCCTGGCCCTTTGGAATCAAAAATTACCTAACAACCTGCAGCGGGGTCAGAAAGACCCAGAACATCTAAAAGAAGGCCCAAGGCCCCACAGCAGCTTGCATTCCTTCACAGCTGGGCCTCATCTGGGCACCTCCAAAACCCAAACAAGGAAGAGGAACCTGCAGATCTCTCCATAGCTCCTGCTGGGTAGCCTCAGGCAGAGGCTAAATTAGCACCTCCTTAGAGATCCAAGAGCCAG
Organism: Myotis brandtii; assembly: GCF_000412655.1. Classification (NCBI taxonomy): domain Eukaryota; kingdom Metazoa; phylum Chordata; class Mammalia; order Chiroptera; family Vespertilionidae; genus Myotis; species Myotis brandtii. The sequence continues at coordinate 6,237,981 of NW_005356635.1, forward strand.
TGTACCCAGTGGTCAGAGTGGGACCATCCAGATTACAACTCCTCAGATCCATAAGGGACACACTCAGGGGGCAGACTCAGTGAGCACCAAAGCCCCACTGAAGCAAGTCTTGCCCCAGAAGGGTGTCTTCAGCACAGAAGTTCTCCCACTGCAGACACAGCTGATTCTCACAGCCAATTGGCCTGGAGGTCAATTCCTCCCAGTGACACCTAAAACAATCAAGGCATAACTACAACAAGACTGTGCACAAAGCCCACAAGGGGGTGCACCAAGAGTGTCCACCTCAGGTAACTGGGGAGGCTGAGCCACTGGGCCCTATAGGACACCTAGCACACAAAGCCACTCTATCAACACAGGGAAGCAGCCAAAATGCGGAGACAAAGAAACAGGTCACAAATGACAGAAATGAAGGAAAGCAAACTACTGGATATAGAGTTCAAAACCACACTTTTAAGGT
>NW_005356635.1:6238499-6238841 GCF_000412655.1 Myotis brandtii
AGGATATGAAAAAGGACAAACTAGAAATTAAGCATACACTGACTGAAATAAAGAATAATATACAGAGATCCAACAGCAGAGTAGAGGATCCCAAAAATCAAATCAAAGATTTGAAATACGAGGAAGCAAAAAACACCCAACCAGAAAAGCAAAAAGACAAAAGAATCCAAAAATATCAAGATAGTGTAAAAAGCCCCTGGGACAACTTCAAGCGTACCAACATCCGAATTATAGGGGTACCAGAAGAAGAGAGAGGGCAAGATATTGAAAACCTATTTGAAGAAATAATGACAGAAAACGTCCCCTACCTGGTGAAATAGACTTACAAGTCCAGGATGCACA
>NW_005356635.1:6239841-6264115 GCF_000412655.1 Myotis brandtii
GGTAAAGATAAAAATTATGAACAACAAATACATATCTATCAACAAGTGAATCTAAAAATCAAGTGAATAAAAAATCTGATGAACAGAGTAAACTGGTGAATATAATAGAATCAGGGGCACAGAAAGGGAGTGGACTGACAATTCTCGGGGGAGGGGGAAGGGGTATGGGGGTTGTGGGAAGAGACTGGACAAAAATCATACACCTTTGGATGAGGACAGTGGGAGAATAAGGGCAGAGGGTTTAGGTGGGAACTGGGTGGAAGGGAGCTATGGGGGGGGGGAAGAGGAACAACTGTAATAATCTGAACAATAATGATTTATTTTTTTTAAAAGCAGCTACGTGAAACAGAGGCATGCAATATGCCAGAAAAAGAATTCAGAATAAGGGTCACACAGTTCATAAACTGGATGGATGAAAAAATCAACAACTAAATAAGAATCAAGAAGAAATAAAGACTGACATAGCTGCAATAAAAAACACCATGGATAGCTTCAACAGTAGACTAGGAGAAGCAGAGGACCGAATTAGCGAAATAGAAGACAGGGAAGCAAAACACACCCAAACTGAACTGCAATTGGAGAAAAAAAATTAAAAGAGAAGAGGAGAGCCGTAGGGAACTCTGGGACAACATGAAACAAAGCAACATATGAATAATAGGGGTGCCAGAATGACAGGAAGAGGAACCAGGGTTAGAAAACCTATTTGAAGAAATAATGTCAGAAGACTTCCCTGATGTGGGGAAGAAAAAGGTCAACAAGCACAGAGAGTCCCAAACAAGATGAACACAAAAAGACTCACACCAATACACATCATAATTATGATCGCAAATGTTCAAGACGAACAGACAATCTTAAAGGCTGCAAGAAAGAGACACAAAGTTACATACAAGGGATCTCCCATTAGACTATCAAATGATTTCTCAACAAAAACACATCAGGCCAGAAAAGAATGGAAGGAAATTTACAAAGTGATGCAAAGCCAGGGACTGAATCCAAGAATACTCTATCCAGCAAGGCTATAATTCAAAATTGAAGGGGAAATACAGAGCTTCACAGACAAAAAAAAAGGCTAAGGAAGTTTATCACTACCAAGCCAGCAATGCAAGACATGCTAAAGGGACTGGTGTAAAAAGAAGAAATAAACAGGCAAGAAGGAACAAATGCACAAGAAATAAAAATGATGGCTACAAAGTACCTATCAATAATAACTTTATATGTAAATGGACTAAATGCTTCAATCAAAAAACATCAAGTGGCTGAATGGATAAGAAAACATGACCCATATATATGCTGTCTACAAGAGACCCACCTTAGAACAAGTGACTCCTACAGATTTAAAGAGAAGAGATGAAAAATATCTTCCAGGTAAATGGAAATTAAAAAAAGCTGGGGTAGCAATAGTTATATCTGGCAAAATAGACCTCAAAGTGAAGGCCATATCAAGAGATAAGGAAAACCACTTCATAATACTAACGGGATCAGTACAACAAGAGAATATAACTCTGGTAAAAATATATGCACCCAATGCATATATATTAAAAAACACTCCTCGAAGATATCAAGGGAGAGATTGCCAGCAATACAATCATAGTAGGGGACTTTAATACACCACTGATATCACTGGATAAATTGTCTAGACAAAAAATCAGCAAAGAAACAGCAATCCTAAATGACTCACTAGATCAAATGGACTTAATTGACATCTTTAGAACATTTCACCCCAAAGCCATGGAATATACATTCTTCTCAAGTCCACATGGGACATTATCAAAGATAACCACATATTGGGTCAGAGGCGAAGTCTCTCCAAATTCAAGAAGATTGAAATAATATCAAGCATCTTCTCAGATCACAATGGCATAATATTAGAAGTAAACTACAATAAAAACAATCACAAGAATTCAAACACTTAGAAGCTGAATAGCATGCTATTAAACAATGATTGGGTTACCAAAGAGATCAAAGAAGAAATTAAAAACATCATGGAAATGAATTACAATGAAAACGCAACGATCCAAAATCTATGGGACACAGTGAAAGTAGTCCTGAAAGGGAAGTTTGTAGCTCCACAGGCCTACCTTAAAAAACAAGAATAACTGTTAATAAATCATCTAACTGTACAACTTAAAGAATTAGTAAGAGAGCAACAAGAAAAGCCCAGAGTGAGCAGAAGGAAAAAAATAATAAAGATCAGAGCAGAAATAAATGACATAGAGTCAAAAAACAAAAACGAAAACAAAAAACCAATACAAAGATCAATGAAACCAAGAGCTGGTTCTTTGAAAGGATATACAAGATTGATGAACCTTTAGCCAGGATCACCAAGAAGCAAAGAGAGAGGACCCAAATAAACAAAATCAGAAATGAAAGAGGTGAAATAACAACCGACCCACAGAATAAAAAGGATTGTAAAAAAAAAAAACAAAACTATGAACATGCCTATTCCAACAAACTGGACAACCTAGAGGAAATGGACATATTCCTAGAAAAATAAAACTTTCCAAAACTCAGTCAGGAAGAATCTAAAAATTTCAATATGCCGATAACTATGGAGGAAATTAAAGCAGTCATCAAAAAGATTCCAGCAAACAAAAGCCTGGGGCCAGAAAGCTTCACAGGGGAATTTTACCAAACATTCAAAGAAGAACTAAAACCTATCCTTCTCAGAATATTCCAAAAAATGGAAGAGGAAGCAACATTTCTAAACTCATTCTATGAAGCCAGCATTACCCTAATACCAAAACCAGATAAAGACAACACAAAGAAAGAGAATTACAGGCCAATATCCCTGATGAACATAGATGCCAAAATCCTCAACAAAATTCTAGCAAATCGAATCCAGCATTATATCAGAAAGACAATGCACCATGACCAAGTAGGATTTATCCTGGCAATGCAAGGATGGTACAATATCCACAGATCAATAAACGTGATACATCACATAAACAATTTGAGAGACAAAAATAACATAGTCATATTAATTGATGCAGAAAAAACATTTGACAAAATCCAACACAGTTTCTTGATAAAAACCCTCAGCAAAGTGGGAATACAGGGATCATACCGCAACATAATAAAAGCCTTTTATGACAAACCTACAGCCTACATCATACTCAATGGGCAAAAACTAAAACCATTTCACCTAAGAACAGGAACAAGACGGGGATGCCCACTTTCACCACTCCTGTTTGACATAGTACTGGAAGTGCTACCCCTAACAAACAGAAAAGAAGACGAAATAAAAGGCATCCAAATTGGAAAATAAAAAGTAAAATTGTCATTATTCTCAGGTGACATGATACTGTACTTAGAAAACCCTAAATATTCCATCAAAAATTATTAGACTTAATAAATGAATTTGGCAATGTAGCAGGATACAAAATTAATGCCAATAAATCTATGGCATTTCTATACACCAATAGTAAACTTACAGAAAGAGAGATTAAAAAAAACATTTACCATTGCACCAAAAAAATAAGATACCTAGGAATAAACTTAACTAAAGAGGTAAAAGACCTCTACTCAGAAAACTACAGGACGTTGAAAAAAGAGATAGAGGAAGACATAAACAGATGGAAGAACATACCGTGTTCATGGATTGGTAGAATCAACATCATTAAAATGTCCATACTACCCAAAGCAATCTATAAATTCAACGCACTTCCCATTAAAATACCAACGGCATACTTCACAGATCTAGAACGAACTCTCCAAAAATTCATCTGGAACAAAAAACGACCCCGAATAGCTGCAGCGATCCTGAGAAAGAACAAAGTAGGTGGGATCTCAATACCAGATATCAAGCTGTATTACAAAGCCACTGTTCTCAAAACTGCCTGGTACTGGCACAAGAACAGACATATAGATCAATGGAATAGAATAGAAAGCCCAGAAATCAGCCCCAACCAATACGCTCAATTAATATTTGACAAAGGAGGCAAGAACATACAATGGAGCCAAGATAGTCTCTTCAATAAATGGTGTTGGGAAAATTGGACAGATACATGCAAGAAAATGAAACTAGACCACCAACTTACACCATACACAAAAATAAACTCAAAATGGATAAAGGACTTAAATATACGACCGGAAACCATAAAAATACTAGAAGAATCCAAAGGCAACAAAATCTCAGACATATGCCAAAGCAATTTCTTCACCGATACAGCTCCTAGGGCATTGGAAAATGAAGAAAAAATAAACAAATGGGACTACATCAAAATAAAAAGCTTCTGCACAGCAAAAGAAACCATCAACAAAACAACAAGAAAACCCACTGCGTGGGAAAACATATTTGCCAACGTCATATCTGATAAGGGCCTAATCTCCAAAATTTATAGGGGCTGGACAGATACATGCAAAAAAATAAAACTAGACCACCGACTTACACCATACACCAAAATAAACTCAAAATGGCTAAAGGACTTAAACATAAGACGGGAAACCAAAAAAGTCTTAGAGGAATCCACAGGCAACGAATATCAGACATATGCCAAAGCAGTATCTTCACCGATACAGCTCCTAGGGCAATGGAAACTAAAGAGAAAATGACTACATCAAAATAAAAAGCTTCTGCACAACAAAAGAAACCAAGAACAAGGAAGCCCACTGCATGGGAGAACATAGTTGCCAATGTTATCTCCGATAAGGGTTTTATCTCTAACTTTTACAGGGAACTCATACACCTTAACAAAAAGAAGATAAACAATCCAATCAAAAAATGGGCAAAGGATCTAAATAGACACCTTTCAAAAGAGGACATTCAGAAAGCCAAGAGACATATGAAAACATGCTCAAAGTCACTAATCATCCGAGAGATGCAAATCAAAACAACAATGAGGTACCATCTCACACCTGTCAGAATGGCTATCATCAACAAATCAACAAACGACAAGTGCTGGAGAGGATGTGGAGAAAAAGGAACACTTGTGCACTGCTGGTGGGAATGCAGACTGGTGCAGCCACTATGGAAGACAGTATGGAGTTTCCTCAAAAAACTAAAAATGGAACTCCCATTTGACCCTGTGATCCCACTTCTAGGAATATATCCCAAGAAACCAGAAACACCAATCAGAAAGGATATGTGCACCCATATGTTCATAGCAGCACAATTCACCATAGCTAAGATCTGGAAACAGCCTAAGTGCCCATCAGTAGATGAATGGATTAGAAAACTGTGGTACATCTACACGATGGAATACTATGCTGCTGTAAAAAAGAAGGAACTCTTACAATTTGCAACGGCATGGATGGAGCTGGAGAGCATTATGCTAAGTGAAATAAGCCAGTCAATGAAGGAAAAATACCACATGATCTCACTCATTCATGGATAATAAAGACCATTACAAACTTTTGAACAATAATAGATACAGAGGCAGAGCTGCCTCAAACTGATTGTCAAACTGCAGTGGGAAGGCCAGAGAGGGTTGGGGGGCAGAAGGGAGGGGAGTAAGAGATCAACCGAAGGACTTGTATGCATGCATATAAGCAAAACCAATGGACATAAGACACTGGGGGGTAGGGGAGGCCAGGGGATTGTCAAGGGCGGGGAAAAAAAGGACACATATGTCCCCGCCATGCCTTGGCAGGGCCAGACTGAATGATTTGACAGGCCTTACAGGGCTCTCAGGCCAGATGTTCTGCACCCTTGCTCTACACTATGAACATCTTGAGATTGGAATTATGTCTTTGAATTACAGGCAAATATTAACCCCTCAAGAGTTTCTGTAGAATTAATTTGATGAATAAATAAATGAAGCCAACAAATAAAAGAAGACTAATGCAAAGGGTGATAAGGAAGGGTGGAGAGGCAAGTTGGTCCCAAGCAGTCTCACTTCCAAGATATTGATAGAAGTGTGTGTGTGTGGGGGGCGGGGCGGGGGGGGGGGGAAAGGGCATGTTTGCATGGGAATAGTGCTAGTACAGGGAAAATGGGCTTTATACCTAACTATATAGAAATACTTTCAGTGTAGCAAGTAAGAATGTCACTGCCATTTTCTGATGTATAAATGCTACATTTCTCTAAATCAGAGAAATTTGCTCTGTACTTTCACCCACATGACTGGCAGAAAATTCAACCTCAATCGTGTTTGGTGTGTTCTCTCTTATCCTCCAGGGATTAATTCAAGGATATCCTGGTATTTGCAATGCCATGGCTGGCAGAGTCCTATCAGCTACTCCATCTGCTGTGACTCACCAGTTTCCCAGGGCACTGGTCAGGCAGCTGTACTAGGAAGACCAGAGATGCCCCTCATGGTGGTGCACTGCTCTACCACACACAGAACCTCAGACTCCTGTGAACTTGGAGGTAAGTGTGGAGCCTCTAATGGGCACCGTGTAATCATTCCCGTTAGGCACTTCCATGAGAGGGAGCCCAAGCCCTAGAGCCTTCCATAAATCTGCCTGGGGTCAGTGCACCTGCCCCACTCCCAGCCGCAGGGCCACAGGGAAACCAACCTTCTTCCTCGATTAGGTAGCTTGTGTGGCTTCCATTCCAAAGCCCTAACCTCCATGCTCTCCTCTGGGGAACCCAATCCAGGAAAATTTTTGTACTGAGTGTTATGGGTGGAAAAATAATCTGAAAATAACAGTTATTCCTTTCTTTACAACTCACCTTGTTACACAGGTCTTCAGAAGTAACAGTTTTATCGTCATCTTCCCAAATTCTCCCCACCCCTAACCTACCAGCAGCCCTGAACATCCCAACAGTTCCAGCCACTATTTTGCTTTGTAGCATGGAAAAGCTCAAAGCGCAGGGTCTTGGCAGCTGTCCCATTTTTCTTCATCCTGTTCATGACTCCAAAGAAAACATTTCTAACTCAAAAACAAGCTGAAGGTTTCTGTTGAGACCTCAAATATTTTCCCAGAGTACACCATAAAAATAATAAGGTCATAACATTTTAAATAATCTGGTAGAGTTCTTGTGCAAAAGCCTGTTATAGTTTTGTTTATTATACAAAGAACCTCAAGTCTGCTTCTAAATAAAATATTTTCTGAAAAATAAAGCAGGCTTCCCTCTGCTGTTCCAAGTCTCAAGAAGAAGCACCATTTGTTATCATAAAAATTCAAGCAAATATTTATATACACTTACAATTGTTTTTCTGACTTGCTTAATTTTGCAGTTGTTACTCATGCTAGCACTGCACTCAGCTTTCCACATTAATGTTTTCTTCAAAATATTTTACTTTGGTAATATAAATGTAGACTATATTGCCAAAAATATATTGGGAAAGCATAGTCATCAATGGGTTGTACTGAAACTTGGCTTCATTTTGAAAACAATAGGAAATTCATGAGAAGAGTTTGGGGAAGAAGAAATATTTTAGTGATCTAATCCCATAATATTTTATGTTCTCTCACTTGTAAATAACAAAACTAAAAATCTGCCCCATTCTATTAAGTAAGACTTAATTTTAAACTAAATGCATTATGAAAACATGAACAAATACTATTGGAGACAAAAAATACTTAACCTGTGAATATTCACATTCTTCCCTTCACTGCCCTTTGAGAATAATTCCACCAGAGCCATCTTGATTTGTGAGCATCTGTGATGTAAGAAAAGTACAGACAAGAGTGGAGTGTGTTTACTTTGGACTGGCACAGGCTAAATTTTACTTCTGGAAGCAACAATGCTACAGGTGTAAGGAAAGACAAGAGCCAAGGAAGTCTTAGGAACTTTTTACTCAGGGCTGGGAATGAGTAGGCGGCTAAAACCATAGAACCCAAGGGCTTTCTGCAAGCAGGCTGCTGCTCCAAAGTTAAGGTGGGGACTAGACTTGAAGTGTTGCCCTGGCTGTGTATTAATGCCCTTGACAGACTTTAGTAAGGAGTTTCTAAATGTTAGATTTTGTTTAATTTTTTAATAGATCATACATTCACAAGGTTCAACATTTTAAATGTACTCTGAGGTTTATTGGGAAAAAGTTTCCCTGACATTCCAGACACCAAGGTTTCTCATCCCTGGAGGCTGCCAATATTACTGGTAGCTTGTTTATCTCCGAGAGGTATTACATTCACATGGAAGCAGATAGACATTTGATTGTATATTTTCCCTCTTCGTTTTTTTATACACGTTGTAGCATACTACACAGATTCTTCCACACACTCCTTTGCTATCTTTACAACGTCTGGGATGCATTTCATTTTATTACATAAAGAGATTCCTTTTTTGGCAAATGTAGAGTATTCCACTGTAGCAATGTACAAATATTTTTAGCTAGTCCACCCTTTTGGCTGCTTCCAATAATTTGCTGTTATATACATGATGCTGTGAATTACCATAGTCTTAACTTATTTTGTATCATGTGCCTCTTCAGAGGTCTGGTAAAGCCTATGAATTTCTTCTCACCATAATGCTTTCAGGTGTATAAAGTAAAATTCTTAGGATTGAAAAGAAAGCAATTATTCTAAAATATAGTTACCAAAATATTTTTATTTTAAAATATATGTGCTTATTTATTAATGAATTAAATGACAAGATCTAAAAGTGAGCCTTATAACTACTGCAATTTCATAGTATTCTTACAGGATTCCATGCAGGAGGAATAGAGGAAACCGAGTCAGGAAACTTAGGACAGGGCCAAACAGTGTGAGTAATTTGCAGCTGGCCTACAAATAACCACTATCTTCCCCAGCCAAGGACACCTGGAGAGCAAATAGTTAAAGACCTCCCTAATGAGAGAATGCAGGAAAGGAGGGGGAAAGAGGAAAGGAAAATAGGTTACTTTTATTCACTAAGCAGAGAAGCCAGAAGTCTGGAGAGTGGGGGGCGGGCAGGAGGGGGGCTCGGCAAGATAAAGTTGCAGGATTCTGGGAAGACCACAACAAGAAAACATTGAGACTTAATCTGTATCAAGATACTCAGCAAAGGATCTTTTGAAACCTACAGACAGGAGGAGGGTATATTACTCCTCAAACTTGCTCCAGACACTCGCTTTTCCATGATTAGCTGGAAAAGCCCATCTGTGCTCCAAGCTGGATGAAATAGATTTGATTGCTTTGCTTTGCTTTTTCAATAAAGTTGCATGCTTTTCACAATGCAGCCAAGATATCTCATATAAATTCATTTATATGAGAAGACAAGGATCAAGTTTGGGGACAACCCTCTCCCAACTAGCTCAAGGGGTTGTCCTGTCCAGTAACACCTCTCTGGTGTCAGTGAGAGGTGCCTATAACATATGAGTAAACATAAAATCATATTTCAGTGTATCTGCAATAACTGTAATCCTAATATATAAAAAGCCAGGGTCTGTCACGACCTAAACGACCAGATGGATGACCAAACATCAGGCTCCATTGATCAGGGGATGGCTAACAGGGAACCGGGGTCCCTCAGGCACTGAAGAATCCATGGCAGCAGGGACGGGTGAGCGGGTGGGTGGAAGGCAGACTGCTTGGTCCCTCCTCCTGGCCCTCAGACTCCAATCAATCAGTGGCGGAGGCGGGGCGGAACTAGGGACTGGCTCCCTTAGTAGTCTTGCAGGTTCAATCTCCAGAGGACAGGACAGGCACCAATGGACCAGCACCGCCAGCACAATCCTGACAGCACTGCTGGCCTCCTGGAACTCAGCCTCTGGCACTGCAGCCGCTTCCCCTCCCTAGATGCTCCACAAGGAAGAAAGGATACCGCCAGCAGCATCAGGGGTAACCAATGGTTACTGCTCTCCCTTGCTTTCTCCAGGTCACTCAAGCCGGCCCCACCCACCCCACTCCAGATGAAGTGTAAGCACTGCACACGGAAGGAGATGTGAGTAGATAGCACACAGGCAATTAATTTCAAAAGATTTGGACCAATCATTTCCCTCATTGGCCTGTTGGTTTGTTCCTCTCTAAGTATTTCCTCTAAAACCTCACAAAAGGAGCAGATACTAATAGGAATAGTCCATTAAGGCTAATTAAAGCCATTAAAATTAATTTTGTTTGGAGATTTATTGGGAAAGTTGGGACTCCCATTGAGACCATTGATGCATGCCGGGGAGTCACTCAGTGGAGTCCCTGAAGCCACTGCTGCTGGGGGCTGTGACACAGTGGCTGCCCCTCCCCACCGTCCCCTGCACTGCAGGCCTGGCACTGGCTCTGAGGGGCTCCAGCTCTCTCACTGCTCAGCTCATCATCGCAGCTGCACCTCCAACCCCTTTAGGTTGTGAGAGGAGAATAAGACGGTGTGAACCACGAAGGCCAAACTGGGAGACGTTTTCACAAGAAGATGGACCCAGCCATCATTTTTATGATGTGGTTTGTGAACCATTAAATGTCCCCCCTTAAAATATATCCTCAGGGCGTGCCCAGTGCCAGAGAGCCCGTGGGGAGCAGAGCCCTTAGATGTGAGCATTCTGTGCATTTCGGGGTCTCCTGAGGGTGTACGTCCCTGGAGGGTGAACCCCAGGCTTCGGGGAGGCCTCAGACCATTGTTTGAACTTACAGCTCTCACAATGTATGAAGGCAGGAAAGCCAGCTGTGAAATTTGCATCCCATCCCCAGGTGTTACAGGGTGACAGGCAAAGCTAAACAGGTGGAATTGCAATGGTGCCTCAGCTGACTGAGGCGGGAGGGTGCCCTGAATCCCTGGGCCTCTGTGATTGCGGGAGTCCTCACACGGAGCCAAGGGAAACAGAAGGAGGACCTGAGGAAGTGTGAGGGGCTTGGCTGTTATTGCTGAAGGAAGAGGCTGGAGGCAGAGCCAGTGGTTCTCCTGAGCCCCTGGGGCAGAGACGAGCCTGCCACACCCAGTGCCTCCGCTGTGTCCCTACCGACAGAACTGCAAGTCCATCAGCGTGCGCTGCTGTCAGCCCGTGTGCGTGGTCCTTCATTACAGGAGGATGGAAACTGGCCCCCAGGGGGGTGGGGTCAGAGGCTCTGTGGCCAATGAGTGAGCAAGTGGAGAGTAAGTGGTGGGAAGGGTGAGGACAGCACTTCAGAAAGCCAGGTGCACTCAGGAATACACGGGGGGACACTGAGCGGTGCAGGAACATGGGAGCTGGGCAGGCAGACAGCGATGCTGCACAAGAGGGGAGGTGGTGGCAGAGGGCAGTGGGGGCAGTAAAACCCCTGTGGACTCAGCCAACAGCAGGCCTGGGTCTCACAGGTCCTGTGGTCAGAGTAGGGCAGCTTAGCGGACCCTCTGCTCCAGCTCTCACATGCTGCGCAAGGCTGCGGCGAGCGGGGAGCCTTCTGGCCCGCGCTCATTGGGACACTGGCAGGACCCATCCTGGGGACTGTCTGACTAGAAGCCCAGCTGCATTCTGGCTGTGGACAGAGACCCCCTGAGGTCCTAGAGGCCACCCCAGCTCCTTGCCATGGCTTCTCCAGTCCCCAAGGGGGCCTCCCACTGAGGCTGCCATGACCGAGCCAGACAGGCCCCAGGGAGCCACAGGAGCCTTATCCCAGCTCCCTGGCTGGGCTGTTAGGAGCAGCCACGGCCTCTCTCATACTCGAGAAGAGGCGTTCACACGAGGCAGGACACTAAGAAGCGGGGCTACTGGGGTCTGCCCACCACAGACACCAGTCACCCTGGACCCCTTCACAGTGTTGCCTGGATCCTAAATGTTGGGAAACGTGGGTCTCCTGCCAACTGTTTGTCCGAGGAGAGGACGGGTCCATTCTTCATAGTGCCCATGGGCAGTTGTCAGATCTCCCAGGAGGCCTTGCAGAGGCCGTCTTGCTGGGGGGCCTAGAGACTCAGATCTTTTTGTCAATGTGAAATGGTTCAAGTCTAGTATGTCAGACACAGATTCCACTGTAAGAAATGTACAAATGAACAAAACAAAACAAATCTGAGAGTCAGATAAGCCAGTGCGGTGTCTGTCGGCAGTGTCTCCTCGGAAGGGCCGTCGGGGGTCATTGGTAGAAATTCCGTCACCTGGAAACCCACAGAAAGACTGCTCAGGGCTAGAGAAAGCGTTGGAGATGCTCACTGAATGAGTGCATGACAATATGGTCCCCGATTTCTTTAATAGAGGGGACGTCTTAGGCCTTACCACGCAGCCTCTGTTATGATGCATTTACATCATCCTATATAATAAAAGCCTAATATGCAAAATGTCCAGTTGTCTGGTCAGCCATTCAACCAATCAAAGAGTAATATGCTAATGATATGCTAAGGCCACTCAACTGCTTGCTATGACATGCACTGGCCACCAGGGAGCTGAAGCTCTGACCAGTAGGTTATTTTGCTGCTGGGGTCCCGCCAATCAGGACCGAGCGAGACAGGCCAGACACACCCTGGAGCCCTCCCATGGTCCCTCCCCAGCTGGCCAATCTCCCAGGTCCCTCATCGGACCCGATTGTTCAGATTGTTCACTGGTGGGGTCCCTCGGCCTGGCCTGCACCCTCTTGCAATCCAGGACCCCTTGGGGGATGTCGGAGAGCTGGTTTCAGCCTGACAGCGGAATGACCCGTCACTATGACATGCACTGACCACCAGGGGGCAGACGCTCAATGCAGCAGCTGCCCCCTGGTGGTCAGTGTGCTCCCACAGTGGGAGCACTGTTCAGCCAGAAGCTGGGCTCATAGCTCTCGAGCGCAGCGGCAGTAGTGGGAGCCTCTCCTGCCTCTGCGGCAGCGCTAAGGATGTCCGACTGATGGCTTTGGCCCGCTCCCCATGTATTTCTAATACAATTAAATTAGAAATGTATTAGCACTTTCTAATTCAAAACACTTCTAGGAATTTAAAAATATATACAAATATACTTGAATGTTTAGGAAATTATATATATAAGGGCTTCTTAACAAGGGCTGCACAGAAAAATTAAAAGATTCATCAACTCATATGGGAAAAATCTTGCGTTTTTTCTTCATTAAGCTCTAACTGAAATTTATTATTTTCTTTAATTATGAAAGTAGGCAGGAAACCACAGTAGTATCAGCCTTTGTTACCAATAAAAACCAGGTCTTTTATGTCATACTAGAGGCCTTGTGCATGAAATTTGTGCAGGGGGGGGGGGATCCCTCAGACAACTGGAAATTTGAACATTGGAAGCATATTTGATGTTACTAAGGAACTGCTGTTAGTAATTCATAATGTTATGCTAGTAATGTTTTTTTTAAGATACATAGTGAAAAATTACAGATTATATAATGTCTGGAATATGCTTCAAATAATATGAATGAGAGGGAGTAGCTGAGCTATTGATGTAGCAAGATTGGTGGTGGATAATTTTTGAAGTTGAATGAGGAGCTATATGGGAGGGCTAATATATGATTCTGTCTAATTCTCTGTAAGTTTAAAATTTTGAAGTAAACAAAATAATTACAGATCAATTTTTTTTCAAATGAGGACAATGTGGTAAGAAGAAAGGCTGAGAAATATCTAATTTTTGTTAAGTTCTACTTCCACATTATCCTTTTAAAAATCAGAATTTAAAAATTCACATTCTTTATGGATCGGAAATGTTGTCTGTTCCATGGGAAGGAGCATCTATATAGTCAGGGCATCTACTATTCAGGAGATACTCTGATAGGTTTGGAGAAGGCATGTGCTAAAGATGAACTTACCTGGGAAGTAGACTACAGATGGAGATTAGCTTGCAGGAAGTTTTGTAAGGAGTGCTCTTAGGATCATCAGCTTTGAAGTGAAGGGAGGAAGAAGCAGAACTGGGCAACAGGAGAACTTAAACTATGATGCAATTATAACAGAAACCTTGGCTGATTCCACATGGAGCTCTGGAGCTAGGGTGGCCCTTCTGAGTTGTCTCAGTTGAAGCAAGGATCTAAGTCTATTCCTTCTCATCAGTCATTACAAGTGGGTTGCCCTCAGGAAGGGATATACCTTGTGTGAGACAGCTTCCATAGGTTGAAAGCATATAAAGAGTGTGAAGTATATAAAACCTTTTATCACTTTCTATGGGTTTGGTATGTTGTCAGGAATTTAATGTTAAGAGTTGTCCTTTGGTACTAATTCTTACCCATTATTCACCTAGGAGCAATAATTCCTGGATTGAGTGCAGTGAAGTTGATGTGGTGACGTATAGTGGACTCTGTTGGGTACTGCCCAGATCCCCTTCAGGCCTAAGGCCCTCGTTCCCCAATCTGCTGAGAGTGTACTGGCTGAGGTAGCCATCTGCAGCTGAGGCTCTCTCTGAGCATTGCTCTCAACCTATGGTCCCTAAGTTCCTTGGGGTTCCCAAAATGGCAATAGGGCTCTCTGAATTATTTCCAGTACAATTTTAAAGGTGAACTCTAACATTGAAATTTTTATTTTGAGATAATTTCAAATTTATTAAAAAGTTTCAAGAATAGTGCCAAATACTCCTATATTTTTTAATCTAGATTCGCCAATTGTTAACACTTTGCCATATTCACGTTATCATTTTCTTTTATAACCATCTTACAATGATTAAAATCAAGGAATTCAATAATTATCCAATGCTACTATCTAATCCATAGTTCATATTAAAATTTCACCAGTTGTTCCAATAATGTCCTTAATAGCAATGTTTTTTCCCCTAGAGGCCAGGATCCAATCCAAGATCTTGCCTTGCATTCAGTTGAGATGTGTCCTCAGTTTGCTGCAACCAAGCCTATTTCCTCAGTCTTTCCTTACTTTCATTACCTTGACACATCTGAAGATTGCCCGCATCTTTGGCAGGAATAATGGTAGAAGTAACTGTATTCATGTTCTATACTGCACAATAAATTATCACAAATTTAGCAGCCTAAGACAGCACACATTTATTATCTCACAGTTTCTGGGGGTCAGGACTTTGGGCACAGTGTAGCTGAGTGCTCTATGAGGCTGTAATCAATGTGTAATTGACAGCTGAGTTCTCCTCTCAGGATTCTATTCGGGGAGGAACTGCTTCCAAACTCTGTTGTTGGCAGGATTTATTTCTTTGTGGTTGTAGAACTTGTGCTTCTTCAAAGTCAACAAGGAGAGCAAGACTCTAGAGTCAGACTGCTAGCAAGACAGAGCCTTATATAATATGAGATAATCACAGAATGCCATCCCATTACCTTTGCCATATTCTATTGCTCAGAAAGAAGTCACAGGTCCTGCCCATACTCATGATGAGGAGATTATTCAAGGACATAAATATCAGAGGTAGGATTATGGGGGGGCACATTAAAGTCCCCCTCTTTGCATCCTATCAGATGGCTCATGATATTCATTAGTCTCTCTACTGGTGATATTAACTTGTATCACCTGATTAAGGTGGTGTCCACCAGTCTTCTCAAGTTACTCTTTTCCCCTTTCTAAATATAAGAATTTGCAGGGTGATATGTACTTTGAGACAATGTCAATGTTACATTTTCATCGAACTTTTAGTTAATAGCTCTATAAACTTGTGAATTCCTAATTATTCAACCAGTTATAATCCATTACTAATGTTCAAATTGTTCCAGATTTTGCCCGTGAAAATCTTTTCAAGCTGACCCCTGTGTCCTTTCAACTGGGGACAAATCATTCTGTGAGCATTCCCTGACTTTCTAGCTTATATTTTCATTTTCTGTATATTAAGGTGTTTGGTATCTTAAAAACCTTTCTGGCTGGGACAGACTACACCTTCTGGAGCTAGCCAACTCTTTGAGATAGCAAAGGCCCAGCCAGGAGCATACCTTCAATATATAGACTGACCAATCCTGAGCCAGTCCTCCTCTATTTGTCTCCTGACCCCAGGAGGCAATATTCTGCTTCCTTAATCATGCCAGTGCCAGGTGCCAGGCAACTAGGGATCATCCCTATAGTTTATAGCTCTTCACAATTATCCAAACTAGGCAATCCTAAATTGTTTATTTTACCCTGCCTTGCCTTTCCCTTGAAACTCCAATAAAGGTGGCCTAAGCTCTCCCCTCATTCTTGCCCCTTTTGCCTCCTGACCACCCTGGTGTCATTCCCTGTGGCCCCGCATGGCATACTGTGCCTCTGTTTTCAGGACTGAGTATAATGCATTTTTTTAGCCCAAGTATTTCCTGTGTCACCTATTGTGACTAAACTTTACTGATCATCACCTAAAAGACCACTAAACACTGACACAAGACATTTCAGAATTACCCCCAAATCTTCCTTGCGTCAGCCCTAGAACCAGACATTTTCTTAAAGTGTCTTGGGTTTTTTTTTTTTTTAATTGGAGAATGAAATTTAGAAACCAATATCTGGGGGCTAGGTGTATTTTACATATAATGGTATTAACACTTATGGAAATATTTGTTCTCATCTACCACCTGCCCGGGTTGGAGGTAAAATGGTGGGATGGTTAAGAGGGTGGGCTCTGGATCCAGACTGCCTGAATTCTCATCCCGGCCCCATGGACAAGCCATAAGATCTTGGGAGAGTTACTTACAATTTAATCACCTGTGTGATGGTGTTTATAACAGTGTCTTCCTCAAAAGGTGATTGTGAGAATTTAGTGAGATTTACATGTAAGGTTCTTCAACTCATACCTGGCACACAGTAATTGCTTAGTAAATATTTGTTGAATGATCCTCATGTTGATTAGAAGCTCTGACAGAAGAATGAAAATGAAGGGGAAACCCTGATCTATATCCTTTTCAGAAAATAAATAAAAAGTGAATTTGTCAGAAATCTTTATCCTCTTGTAGAAATTCTCTACAATTTTTAAGAATTCTCTACAATAATTTAAAATTTTTCTTTAATATGCTGTAATATACTGTAAGCTAAAGATATCCCTGTGAAATGCCATGTATGCGATTCAAGAAAAAAATGTTTTCTGTTCATTTATGTTCATGTTCGTCCTTCTTCATTAAAAAAGAAAATAAAAGTCAGAAAGAAAACCACACAAGCCTGGTGCCAAATCTAAATGTGACTGTCTGGGGCTCAGATTCCTACAGACACCAAGACAATTGAGAAAAGAGGAAATAGGAGGAGAAAGTGGAGAAGGACAAGGCCCACAATCATTCTCCCTGGTGCTCTCTTGAGGAGATGTGAGAGCTGCCAGAATCTATGTCTGCAAAGAAGATGCAAGGCAAAGCAGGGAGTCTAATCCCAAGCATGTTTCTAATAATATCTTCTCAACAACTGACATCTCTATACCAAATTCCTGATTTCATTACCTCCAGGAACAGCTATCCTGAAGGGTCTCACCAAAAAGCTTAGTTGGCTCCTTCTGGGCAAGGAAAGAATCATTAGAAATATTCTAGATAATTTTTCAGTTTTAAATTGGTGTTTTAGTCCCTTTACAATTCTTGCTCAAGTTTTCCTCACCTTCTAAGTCTGAAAAAGTAATTTCCAAATCACCATGACTTGTTGAAAATCATGACCGCAGAATCTTTTAGTCCGTTGAAACAGGGTAGCTAATGGCTTAACTTGAAAATGGAATGGATTTCCCATCAGAGTACTCATAGTACATGACTGTGTTTTTGTAACCTAACACAATGAAGAAGTTGTCACTAGATTATTCAGCAAGTTAGAATCTCAATTCCCTTTCTGGGAAGGAAATCTGAGGCATGTGTTTTTGCTAGATGCTAGAATCAATGTCAGGCAAAGATTATGCACAGGAAGGTAGGAAGTAAGGTCAACCAATTGTCTACCTTGGTCAGAACCAAGTTTTACAGCCAAACCTTTCTCTCTCTCTCTCTCTCACACACACACACACACACACACACACACACACACACACACATACACACACACACACCAAGTCTCAACTGCTCCATTTCTATAAAGGTTCTTGGCAAAATTCCCCTAGGGCAAAATCACTAGTAACTGGAGTTTTCAGCTCATTCAGTATCAGTGGGAAATTTGCCACATTGGCTTTTGACTGACAACCACAAAAACCAGTTTGACTGGGAGTAGTGAGACCACGAGGTCTAGGTGGAGTATTAGCTCACCAGCTTGGAATGATAACTCTTGGAGACTGCTCACACCACTTCTTATGTATACTTCAATCTAAGTCTCTGAGAGCACTGAAATCACAAAATGACAGCAGATTTATTGCAGGAAGGTTTTTTATTCAGAACTCAACCACCAAAGAAAAGCTCCTTTCATCAGGGAACCCTGGAAAGTGGTGTCTAAAAATCAGCTCCAAGCCAACTGCACTTACTTCTCAATCTTGTATGATCTCCAATTCCCACAGAAGCCCCACTGGGCTGAATTTTTAATGGCACAAAAGCACAAGGGAGAGAGGTCCACCCCAAGCTTTCTGGAGGAAAATGTTTAACATATTTTTTTATGTAAGATCAAAGGCCAGGTGGGGAAATCCTTTTACACATTAAATCAGGATGAAAATAGGTTTTATTATTTCTCTCCTATACTGAATTTAGGAAAAATTAATTAGTATTTTTAAACTTTTAATTGTGCATGCATATATCTTGATTGTTGACAGTTCTATTTTTCTACAATAAAACCAAGCTTATTGACTATTGGCCATAGCCTTAGTGCTGTGATTCCACTAGATTTCTGGCCATTCAACCCATGTTTGTGGGAAGTGTTATCATTTGAAAATACAAGGTTAACTTTAAAATCATTTGTCTAATTAAAGTAGAACCAAAATAATTAATGTCTTGAAATTACGTTATTCAGAAATGACAAATAAAAAGTGCTTAAATCTGGTCCACGTTTTTCATTGGAGAGGGTTTTTGTGATGTCAACGCGTAAAGTAAAGGTCACGAGTGTCTGAGTCAGTGAGACCTGAGTAGGAGGAATCCAGAGTGTGTCACTCACCAGCCTGTGACTCTAGCTTACTCACTTACCCATAAGAGCCTCAGTTTCCTCACCTGGAAGCAGCTCCACACAAGAGAGCTATAAAATTCTATTGCAACGAGAGAGGCTGCATACTATTTAATTGTTCCTCCCTCTTCCCCTAAATGTACAGAAACTAGATAACAGTTTTTGTCATCTTCCCCCAAAGGTAGCTGGGATCTGGAAACGTAAAAGAGAACCACAGAGAGAATCACTTGGTTGGTCAGCTGCTCCTGAGAATGCTGGGTAAAACTGAAAATTTTCAAATGGAAATGCCAATTCTGCCTAACTTTTCATAAGACATTTTGGTTTTGCTTAAAAGCAAATAACCTTAGAAATGAACATACTCAACTCTGCTATTTATTTGAACAAAATTTAGCAAATGTTTATTGAGAGCCAACTAAATGCCTGACACTATTTTAGCTGCTATGCCCTGGAAGATAGCCTGCTCTCTGAGACCTTAGCAGAGCTGGGGTGGCTGATGAGGATATACATTAGGGCATCACGGTCTGCATGGTGATGGATGCGGGAGGGGGGGATGTTTAAGGACAAATGGGAGTTATATGCAGGGTTTTAGACAGACAAGGGTGTGGTGGGTGTCATGGAAAAACTGGTGGGACAGATCAACAGAGTGGCAGGTTAGAATGAGGATGCCTCAACTCACTCACCTGTACTGCCACCCAGACCCTGACATCTGTGGAATCCTGCCTGCAGTAGGACTTCAGCCAGGACAGAGGGCACCCATTCCCTGTTGTTGGATGCATGGTGGTGAAGGGATGGTGCACTTGTGCAGACTGCCTCCCTACACCTGAGCAGACAGTGGTGCCAGCTTCCCTGCCAACACTAAGTTTTCCATTTGTCTATTTCCTCAGGCTAGTGTGGATCATGGCCTCACGTTTGCTAGCATGCTCAGGCCATGCTTCCTCTTAAGTCCTCCTCCCAGAGTGGATCGTCGTCAGTAACTCCAGTTGGCTCCTCACATTTAGTATGCATCTTGCTCTCTAGTTTTGGCCCAAATTCCTTGGATTCTGGCCTCAGCCTGAGCTTCTGGATTCAGCAGCCCCACTCCCTTTTTTTTCTGAATTAATAACTCACCATCTTGGTCTTTGGCTTCTTTTCTGGCCTCATTATTTTGTCCTGGCTCATTTGGCCACCCTGTCCTCTCCCCATGCTACCTGATGGTCCAACCTGCTATTCAAGGGCTAAACAGATTCAGAACCAGAATTCTCTGCAGTAACCACATCAGAAAGTTGGTCGGACACCCTTTTTCTGCCTTTATGTGTAAGCCTGTGACAACCCATCTCAGGGGATTGTCTGGCTGGGGAGACCACAGTTCACCCTGCCCCATCCCCCGCATCAATGACTGTGACTCTAGTCATTCCAGTTTCTCTCAATCTTGTGTCCCCAGTCTGCTTGTCAGTTCTCCTCTCTTCTCTTCTCTTCTCTTCTCTTCTCTTCTCTTCTCTTCTCTTCTCTTCTCTTCTCTTCTCTTCTCTTCTCTTCTCTTCTCTTCTCTTATTTCTTTCCTCTCCCTCCCTCTTCCCTCTTCCCCTTCCGTCTTCCCCCTCCCTCTTCTCTCTCCCTCCCTCCCTCCCTCCTCCCCCTTTTCCTCCTCCTCCTCCTCCTCCTCCTCCTCCTTCTAACATTTCTTGCAATACTGGTTTGGTGGTAATGAACTCTTTAGCTTTTCCTTGTCTGAGAAGCTTTTTATATCTCCCTCAATTATAAATGATAGCCTTGCTGGGTAATATAGTCTTGGTTGTAGGTCTTAGCTTTTTATCACTTTGAATATTTATGCCAATCTTTTCTGGCCTGAACTTCTTCTTCTTCTTCTTCTTCTTCTTCTTCTTCTTCTTCTTCTATCTATCCTTCCCCCACACTGTAGACCTCCCCGGGCCCTCCCTGGCATCACTTTGCCTGACAACAATACTCAGCAATAAAAAGGTGTCTGAGCTCTTGATGTTGACTAATGCCATCTTTGTTTTAGTACCAGATTTGTTTTTGAAAGCTGGACAGTCAGGGCAGCCTGCAGAGCATGCCATAGGCAGAGGAAAGAAGGCTGCTCTGTAATTTTCCAGACAGCTTCCTCAAATCCATGGGCGATGGCTTGGACGCCTTGCCTTTAACAGAACAGGAAACAAGCTCAGACCTCAGGGACTAGCCTGGGTTTTGAATTAAATCAGTGCAGAAGTGGAAGTGAACCCAGAGCTCTCAAACTGAAAACTGTCCTGCATGGAGCAGGATCACAGCCCACCATCTTTCAAAGCCTCAAGCCGGGCAGATCACAGCGTGGACACTTACATTTGGCAGTTACTAGTAAGTTGTACTAGACTTTCCTGTGGATTTTTTTTTAATCCTATAAAGGAGTTGCACAGTTAATTTCTTGTTGAGGATTAATCATTTTCTCTCCTCCCTATGACTATTCCTCATGCCCTGCCCCTGGTTTCACTTGTCCCAACCCTTTTGAAGGGCGGGACATTCCTTCTCTCTCCCCTCCCCAACTGCAGCCTGTAATCAGGACCAATGAAAGCAAGCTACCTCATCCACCCTGTGACTAAGAATCACAGTATTTAAGAGGTTGTGGGAATGGGCTGAAAATCGGCTTTTGTTTTCTGTGCAGACAGGCACACTCCCATCTGATTTGGGCCATCCCTCACCTGCAGAGTGAAGGGGGAAAAATAACCCCCAGACTCCCTGCCACCATGTGCTACGGCAAGTGCGCACGATGCATCGGACAGTCTCTGGTGGGGCTCGCCATCCTCTGCATTGTAGCTAACATCTTGCTGTACTTTCCCAATGGGGAAACAAAGTATGCCTCTGAAGACCACCTCAGCAAGTTTGTGTGGTTTTTTTCTGGCATCATAGGAGGGGGCTTGCTGGTAAGTTGTTCAAAATTATTACAACTTTAACAACTTCTCTCCTGTTAAATGTGATGATTTCTTGTGTTTTCATGGAAAGTTTTCTATAATGCCTATTTCCAAATCCAGTGATTTTTGTTCATTCTTCTTTTGAAAGCAGATTATGCAAAAGTTGAGACAGGTATAAGATACTAATTTTATTGGATGTCGTTTTACAAAATCCTCTTTCAACTAAAAATGAACTATCTTTTTGCTAAACTCTCTTACTTTACAACTAGAAACAGATACTAGCTGTTAAATCAGATTTGAGAGACTGGAGTTTCTAGTCCTGAAGCTGGCAGCCCTGGATCATTTTTGCTCTGGGGAGTTGAGAGGAGCCAGCTGGTTTTCTGTCTAAATCAACAGAACTTGGGATCCAAAATCTCTGCTGTTTGTCCTCAGGCATCTGCAACAGGAAAAAAAATTATATATAAATTGTGAGTGCATTATTATTTAGAAAGAACTATAGATTTTCTCCCTTATGTAATTCTTGGGTGTGGTGTCCAGGAAAATCTTGCCGTTAGCAGCAGATCAGTGTCTGAAGCTAGCAGTGGAATGTGTTGTTTTTTTCAAAGTTTATTTTTAATTGAAGTGAGAGGAATGTGCTTGCCAATTTTGGAGCTGAAAATACTAGCTTTAAGCATATCATGGAAAGAATGTGTACAAACTTGAGCTTGCTACTCTAAAATGGTGGGATTGAGAATTTTAAAGAGAAGTTTATAGAATTGCTAATACTAGACAAAATAGTTTTCTTATTCAAATTAAGGATACTAAAACATTTAAACCTTCATATACTAATTATAGTTTGATAAATCTGCTTTGAATTTAAACATTACTATCACATTAATATAATCATTTGTCCTTCAATAATATTGTACTTGTTTAAACTTCTTTTTATCTCAAAGTATTTCATACTTACTTTATATAAAGAGCTTTGTTATAAAGCTATAACCATACAATCATGTCTTCAAAGAAGCAGTTCACTTTTATTATTAGAGAGCTTCCATCTCTTCCATTTACAAAAAAAGGTGTCAGTTATTCTGTTAAAGATTGTTGGTATCTTCTATGTTTTACAATGAAAAACAAATCAGATTTAAAGGCAAGTTTTAATAATTGCAAAACAACACTTGCAAAAAGCAACAACAACAAAACCCAGCAGCAGTTGCAGCTAGGGCTATGTTAGGAACTCATGTGAAATAAGCACATTCAAAGGTTATTATTTTAGTCCTCCCATATCACACACCCTGACCCTAAAGAATGCTTTACACATTACATGAAAACAAGCAGATATTACATTTAGAGGGTTTTTTTCTCTTCATCATTTCACATTATTTGAGATACCTGATCAATTTAACCCAATGCCAGTTAACAATGTCAGAAACAAATATATTTTACCAAAAGTACTTAACCTGACCCTTATGGACTTGGGGAAAGACAATGACTTTAATCTGTTTGTTTTCTAATCAGATATTCCTGCCAGCATTTGTCTTCATTGGGCTGGAACAAGAGGACTGCTGTGGCTGCTGCGGCCACGACAACTGTGGCAAGAGATGCGCGGTAGGTCCTCCTGCTCTGGTAGAGACATTGGTTTTCACACCATTGCAGGACGCTCTGTGGCTCACCCCCGGTGTTTCTCCTCCTCTAGATGCTTTCTTCTGTGCTGGCATCTCTCATCGGAATTGCAGGGTCTGGCTACTGTGTCATTGTGGCAGCTCTGGGCTTAGCGGAAGGACCACTATGTCTTGATTCCTCCAACCAGTGGAACTATACCTTTCTGGACACTGAAGGACAGTGAGTAATTGTTCCGTAACAGACCACACATTCTTATCCACCACATGTGTATAGTGGAAACCTATCAAACTAAAAAGGCATCATTCATCCATTCATCCATCCACTCAGCCAGGTTGGTTGGCACTGACTCAGACATGGATTAGGGTGTCTGAGGGTTGATGCTCAGTGCCTGATGTGGAGAAGCTCTAAGGCTTTTTAGTGGACACACTGAAGCAGTCCTCATGATAACCCTGTGAGGTGACTTCCACTATCGCTCCTACTTAAAAAATGAGCAAACAAAGACACAGAGAGATGAAGTAACTTAACCAAAGCCACATTGCGAGGACATGCAATCAAGATTTGAACCCACATAGCCTGGCTGTAGTTTGTGTTCATATGTACACTATTTCAGAACAATTGGCTGCTTCTACTATTTTATAAGAAAATATTATGGAATCCTTATATAGATGGAAACTATGTGAATTTAATCAAAGCCTAGGAAAATCATACTACTACTCTTCCTTTCCATACACATTCACATAAACATAACTATGTATAATGTATCCTTACTTAAAGTGATATCTACACTAATAAAAGACAAACATGCAAGTTGACCATACCTTTGCTACGCCAGCCAATCAGAGCGACTATATACAAATTAACCCAGCCAAGATGGCGGCCGGCAGCCACGGAGCTGGAGCAAGCAGGATGCTTGGTTGCCCCAATGATGGAGGAAGCTGAGCTTCCCACCTGCTGCGGCCCCAGCTCTGAGCTCCACTCAAAGCAACAAAGTTTCAATTATAGAAGCTAAATAAACCCCAGATACCTGCTTTCAGCGGGCTGTGGCCACGGAGCTGGAGCCTTGGGTTGCCCCTGGTGATGGAGGAAGCCAAGCTTCCCTCCCACCTGCCCTGGCCGGCTCTGAGCTCCATTCCAGGCTACAAAGTTTCAATTATAGAAGGTAAATAAA
>NW_005356635.1:6264365-6271487 GCF_000412655.1 Myotis brandtii
AAAGGGTAATATGCAAATTGACCCTAACAGCAGAACGACTGGGAATGACTGGTCACTATGACACACACTGACCACCAGGGGCCAGACGCTCAATGCAGGAGCTGCCCCTGGTGGTCAGTGCACTCCCACAGGGGAAGCTCTGTTCAGCCACAAGCCAGGCTGACGGCTGCCAGTACAGTGGTGGTGGTGGGAGCCTCTCCCACCTCCTCAGCAGCGCTAAGGATGTCTGACTGCAGCTTAGGCCTGCTCCCCCCTGGCAAGTGGACATCCCCCGAGGGCTCCCGGGCTGCCAGAGGGATGTCTGACTGCCAGCTTAGGCCCGATCTCCCGGGGAGCAGGCCTAAGCCAGCAGGTGAACATCCCCTGAGGGGTCCCAGACTGCAAGAAGGCACAGGCCGGGCTGAGGGACGCCCCGAGTGCACAAATTTTTGTGCACCGGGCCTCTAGTTGCTATATAAGACAGGTCTTACAATTTTAACATCAGAATAATTTAAGAGGCTCCATTGTTTTATGTTGATACTTATTTCTTATCTGTTATTGAGAAATGAACAGAAACAGCTGATAGAAACTGATGTACATTATAACAAGTGAATGACTTACTTCTTTGAATTTTGAAAGGCTTAGAGATAAATAAGTAAAAATAATATGAATAATGAATTTTAACTGTATATTATGAAGAGTGTTTGTCCCCCATGAATTTTATAGCATGTAATAAGGTCATAAGATTGAGTATGGAATTAGATAAATCTGAGTTTGTTCCAAGCTCTGCATTTAGTCTCTAAGTGGGCAGGAAAAAGTGAACTGAGCTCTCTGCATTTTAGTTACTTCATCTGTAAAATAAAACTAGTGGCAGCTGTCAGCAAGATACCATATGTAAAATATTTGTCATAGAAACAAATACCCTGTGAGCACTACCACTGTTGGCTGTTAATATTATCTACTTGCTTACAATTAATACAGCCCAATGGTAGCCTTTGAAAGAAAATTAGCACTTATCGGAGTAAAATTTTGGTGTTCAAAAATTGTGACTTTTTTTTGTTCAGTACATACTGAATGTACTAGTAGAAATTAGTTGTTTATGTATGCACAGACATACAAAACTACTGCAAAAAACCCATTTATTAAAAAAAAGTTATGACTAATATAGCTGGAATACAAGGAGAGTTGAGAGCCATTGCTAAAGTTTTTTATGACCCCTCCCATAATTCACCTTAGCTTCTACAAGAAAACTGCTTCTATGTTATTCCTCATTTCAACCTGTTCAGGGATTGCAACATGGGGAATAATAATGGTCACAAGCCAGTGATTAGTTGTTCAATAGCCAAGTGGGGCCAAAGAATTTTTTTTTCTTTTGGTCCTGAAATTACAGGTTTTTGTTTCAGTGACATACAGAAAACAGGGTTGGAACCAAAGGATTTGTATGCATTCATATAAGCATAACCCATGGACACAGACAGTAGGGGAGTGAGGGCATGTGCTGGGGTGGGGGGTGGGGTCGGGAGAATGGCCGGGGAGAGGGCAATGAGAGAAAAAGGAGACATATGTAATGCTTTAAACAATGAAGAATTTTAAAAAAGAAAGAAAGACAGGGCCGAAGGACAGAATGTTTTGTAAACAAATTGATTTGTGGATTGTCTCAGTGAGCCATTCCAAAATTAGGTTTCTAATTCCCAACCCCTTTCTGTTGTGGTAGGAAAAACTGAAAATGAAAGAATCATACCAGACCTCTTTGTGGAATTAAGTCAATCCTAGATTTTCTCACATAATTAAATCCTATTTCATTAAGGATTTAAACACTCTATGATGTACCAAAGGTCAAAATTCTAGAAGCAGAATGAGAGAATTTTGCAGACTATAAGAATATCCAGGTATTTAGAAAATCTCTTAAGATTATATATATTCAGATATGACTTCAGCATTATTTCCTAACATTTCTCATAGTAACTTTGGATTGTTATGTATCAGTCAATTACTTTAAAAATGTGTTGAGAACCTACTATGTGCCAGATAGTGGTCTAGGGGCTGGATAAACAATGATGAAAGGTCTGGTTTCTACCTTCATGAAGCTCAGACTTGTGGGAAAGCTACATATGTAGGTCTTCTCCCTGGTCTAAGTTAGGTTTCATTCCTCTGTGGCCTTTTCACACTTGGTTTACCTGATTAGTATATCTGTTGCGTGAGATAGCCTATTGTCTGTTCCTTGAAATTGTGCTTTTCCAGGACAGAGCCCATGCCATGTTCACTATTGCATTCCCAACCCTGCTCAATGTCTCACACTGAGTGCTCAATATTCTCTGTTAAGTTTTATGTTTATCATGGCAACAAGATTGGGCTAAACTGTTGTTTTGTGGAATGTCATGGATTGGAAGAAGTTGAGATAGGCCATTGAATTAATTCATTCCTTTTTTCTGAATGAAAAAACACCCCACAAAAAGTAGCTTATGAGATATCCCATTAGGTGTGGTCATGTGTCAGAAGTTTCTCTTTTTATGCACAGATACCTTCTGGATACATCCACATGGTCCCAGTGCATCGAACCCAGGCATGTTGTGGAATGGAATGTTTCTCTGTTTTCTATACTCTTGGCACTAGGTGGAATTGAATTTATCTTGTGTCTCATTCAAGTAATAAACGGAATGCTTGGAGGCATATGTGGCTACTGCTGTACTCACCATCAGGTAAGAACCTGCGTGAAAAAATTGTAGCCTGCCCCTCATGTAGTCAATCAATATAATGCACCATAACAGAGAAAAAAGCAAAAATCAAACATTGCTCAGCCTACCAGCATTTATTCCTACATTGTCTTTGTGGCAAAGTATTTATAGTGTTCAGTTTTGTTCTCAATAATAAGTTTCCTTGAATATTATAGTTACCTTCATAATTGGCTCTGTGGATATGGGAAAATGCCACCCATAGACAAAGTGCCCCATTCAGGAGCCAACCCACTGTTCTGGCTGCAGACACAAAAGAAATGTCCTCTCTTTGCTTCTCTCCTGTTCCCAACTAATTTTCACAAATAATAGTCAACATTCATTGCATTAGGCATAGTGTTAAACCCATTTTTCAGCTGAGACTGTGACTCAGACATTAAGCAATATGCCTAAAATCACTTAGTCAAGAAAGTAATGGGCTTCCAACCCTGGGTCATCTTTTGCCGCAGCACCTGCTCTTAACCTGTATGCAATACTTGCTGTTCTGTTGGGTTTTCTACAGCTCCTTCCTAATAAGAAGTCATAAAAAGCTCAAACAGCTAAGCAGAGAGAATCACTAGTAGCAGCTCATGAAAAGCCTTTCACTGTGAAAGAAAACCAGGAAGCAGTTGTTTCCTGGGGATATGATTTTGGAGAAAAATATGCATTTGTTAGTAGTGGGGAACATCTTGTTTCTATAGCCTCCTAAAAATTATATATTATTAAATTGATGGAAGGTCAGCTTTGGTCTAATTTGGAGGGTGCTGTTGTTTTATGTCTTATTCTGTAAAACAGGATTAGGTAAATATAAATTTATTTAATGTATATTTCCCTAACCATTTACTTCTCTGTAAATGGTTCAAGGTCTCTTAACTTTCTTTTAAAATAAGACAAAACCCAATGAACACCAAAAGTCCACTATTACCATAAAAAATACACATTGCTGTAAGTAAATGGAAACTTTCTAATTTTTTGAGGGGAAGTTAAAATAAAAATCTAGTTTGCCTTATTAGGCTCATCCAGTAAGATTAATAATTTCCTTGGGAGCTCGCCAAATTCCCAAGGAAACAAAGGAGTGGGAACCCTTTACCATGAGCTGTTTCCAGCAAGATGGTTTGGGAGAGGCAGGGAAGAGTCCTCTCTGATTACTAAGTAATCTATCTTTAGCTTTGAGCTTCATATAAGGCACAGTTTAAATTTTATGAGGCCCCACTAGACCTGTTCTCATGCATCTTGGGGACAGGCATAATATGTCAATGACCAAAGTTACTGTAGTGGTTTAGCAGAGTGACACTCTCTCCTGGGAGGGAGCAAATAGTCCCCCTGGGTTTACATTTGAGTCACAGGAGGAGTGGCTGCTTTTCCCAACACTGCGGAGCAGCTCTGTTACCTTTGTTTATAAGACAAAAGTGACTTTCAAAGGGCAAGGTTTTTACTGAAGATGAGTCAACTGTAGAACTCGGTAGCATTTAATGAGAAAGGTTACCCACACTGAGCCCACTCCTGTGTGAAACTCCCATGGCATTATCTCTAAAATTCCTAAGATTAAAAACCTACCAAACATGTTCAAAGCCAACTCAGCATTGGTAAGCTACAGTTTCCATGGCCCCTTTCTGCAGCCTTTACTCCGAGAGGACAACTGGTCTGTCTGGTTCGTTTAGGAAATGTTTTGTGAGCATTGTCTGAGCTCTCAGTATTGTCCCTAGAAACTCTGCTGAAGTTGAGATCAGCCAGCCTCATGCTTGCTTAAAATAGGAATTTAAAAGACTGAAATGCCATCATTGTTCATTTAGCCTGTTTGTAACCTAATGCATATTTCATTTTCTTTACAGCAATATGACTGTTAAAATAACCACCCCAAGACAGAACCACAATCTTCCTTCATTTCATTGTAATTTATATATTTTACTTGTATTAATTTGTAAAACTTTGTACTAGTGTATCATACTTCTTTTATGCTCCTTTTATAAATGTGTGTAAAGACTGGCATCTTCATGTGATGTCAGTGTTTGCACTTAGCAAACAAATATATTTTTTTTAAGGAATGAGAAAATAAACCACACTCTTGAGATTATTTACAGATGGAGTGATGGTCCTCAATGCATCTGAGATAAACTCTGAAGTGATGTTTTTAAGAAACATTGCAATGATAAATATTACATCCAAATTTCTGCTGTATATATGTGCTTGTGTTTAATAAATGAAAGATTTCTAGTAGCTTTTTTAAGATCATGAAGGAGAAAATCCAACAACTTGAAAAGATGATTTTTTTCATTGTTTATATGGTGTTTCCCATTGATGTACCTGCAACTCTCTAATATGAAGCTTCTTTGCACTGTTTTTGCCTTCTGGGAGGGACAGCTCCTTGCCCAGAGTGGGAGGACTGACTCACGATGCTCCAAGCCTAATGAATGAGTCAAAATGTACAATGCTGCTGGTTGCTGCAAGCACTTCAGATCCTAAGTTTTCCTAACATGTGCAAACTTTTTTGTCCTTCAAAGACAAGCACTGAGGATCACGTATTTAAGAAGAGAAAGGCCTGGATAATTAGACAGGAAGGATGATGGGAAACGGAATAAAGCACCATGAGAAAATGGGGGAGAAGGGAAATGGGGCAGGAGGACCACAAGGAAATATCCCAAACTTTCTTGTTTAAATACAACAAAATAAAGTATCCACTACCATTTTTTCTTGTTTAGTTTCATTGTCTTTTGTTTAAAATGTCTCCTTTTTTTCTCCCTATTTTTTCCAGTCTGCAGGTTATGAAACCTCTATTGTTAGGCACTGTGTGTTTCCCTGTTTCTTTATCCCACTTTCTCTCCCTCATCCCCTCCCTCCTCTCCTACCTTCCTCTGCTCATTGCTCTGCCATCCCTTGGAGGCCTCACCTGTTAGGTAGCCTACCTTTCTGCTGGGTACTGCTGGCATCAGGCTGGGGTGGGGGAGGGATGACAAACATTTTCTTCCTTGATATTTTATGTTGGTTGTACAGAGTTAGGCTCTTTTAAGCGACAGGATCCCCTGACCTATTTATTGAGAATTGTTTTCAGAAATTTTCTGCTTTCAATGTTGTCTGATGATGGAGCTAAGCTGTAATGACCACTGTAACAGGATGGTATGTTAAGACCAACAAATGAAGCAGGCAACTCCATTAAAATATAATAGAATATATTGCAGAGTAATTTACTTATGGGAACTTTGGGTCTGAGCAGAACACACGACCCAACAATTCTGCACAGATTATTCTCTTCTACGGACTCCTGTTACTATAAAAAAAAAGTATGACAGGTAGTTATAATTGACAAGACAGGGACAAAGACTGCAGTAGTGACAGAGGCCATGCCTCCTGGTGGTCTTGCAATAGATAATTGCTTATAATCGATGCTATCACAAGTTTGATATTTATCTCCAGTTGTCCCTCCTTCCCAACAGTGTTTATGGCTATATTTTAAGGCACACAGATGTCATCAACTAGAAGGCTTTGATATACTTGCCAAGAACAGTGAGTGAGGTTGGTGAAAGGTTGCAGCATGAAACAAAAAATGAAATGAAATCTGGAACACAGAGATGGAGTTGTTTTTGTTCACATCTACATCTCTAAAGGTGTTTATTTGCCTCAGCAACAGACAAGCAGTTAATAAAGCATCTTTGCTGGCTGTTAGAACACAGAGCTCCTCTTGCCTGTGAGGCACCCAACAGCACTTTCTTGACTGAAGGATTCTAATCTTTTTTGTACTTCTGTCCCTCTGGCAGTCTGATGAAGTCTACAGACTTTTATCAAGGATACTGTTTAAAGAACAGACCATCCAATTGATGGGGAAATAAGACATTTTGGGGGGGGGGGGAGGCTAGCAGCCTGACTGTACTAATCAGTATCCCTAATGCACATTCTTGCTAGCCGATAATTAACTCACTTCCCCTTCCTTAATTATCTGGTCTTGCAAGACCTAAATCCTCCCATTTTACAAAGGCCATAAACCATGAACCATACACAACCCCCCCCCGGGGGGGGGGGAGGGTAATCAGTGCTGGCGCCAGGCCAGGCCTTTAGGTGTGGTCTCACAGCACCCATCCCAACACACGGGGGCTTTTTGCAAAGCACGCGAAAGGTCCGGAAGTCTGATCCATAATTGGGCGACAAAGAAACCAAAGGGTATAAAGAGAAAGCTTCTTCCATATTGGCTTGCTCAGGATTTGGAAACAGGTTCTCCTGAGTCACAGTACTAGTACATCTGGAAATAAATGGGTTTTTCCTGTGTGTATTTTCTGGTCACCTGGTAAATGCTGTAACACAATCTCAGAGGGAAGGCAAGGGAGGGGAGGTGGTAAGAGATCAACCAAAGGACTTGCCTGAATGCATATAAGCATAACCAATGGACACAGACAGTTAGAGGGGTGAAGGCATGTGCTGGGTGGGGGGGTGGGAACAGCTG
>NW_005356635.1:6271828-6273760 GCF_000412655.1 Myotis brandtii
CCCCTTGAGTGTGGCTCTTCCACAAAATACCACAAAATACCACATGCAGGCGCACACGTACAGTGCAATTGAAACTTCGTGGCCCATGCACAGAAGTCGGTATTTTGTGGAAGAGCCACATTCAAGGGGCCAAAGAGCCGCATGTGGCTCGCGAGCTGCAGTTTGCCGAGCCACAGTTTGCCGACCACTGGGTTAGAGCATCGTCCTTATACACCTAGGTTGTGGGTTTGATCCCTGGTCAGGGCACAGCCAATGAATGCATAAATAAAGGGAACAACAAATCCATGTTTCTCTCTCTCTATCTCTCTCTCTCTCTCTCTCTCTCTCTCTCTCTTCCTCTCTCAGGAAGAAAGAAAGAAATTAAGAAAGAGAAAGAAAGAAAGAAAGAAAGAAAGAAAGAAAGAAAGAAAGAAAGAAAGAAAGAAAGAAAGAGAGAGAGAAAGAAAGGGAAAATTAAAAGTGAATAAATGAAAGTATATAAGATTACAAAGTAAATCAATATATTGAAGTATTTTATCAAAATGATTTTGAAAATTATGATATGGGTTTCTTGATGGCCAGCTCTATCACATCAGTGTCTGTGCATAGGTAAACAGTGACCACAGGTGACTAGCAGTGGTCTAATGAGTGGGTCTAAGAACTACTGTTCTTTTGCAACACGATTCCAATTGAAATGAGATTTCAAGATCCTGCAATGATTTTAATGTGATATGAAAATAATATGTAACTTTGTATTGTTGATGAAAGCATGATCAGTATTGCTGATACTACTGAGATTTGTTGCATGAAGTCATAATAAAGGAAATACTAAATGTTCATTTGAGGTTGATAAAAATAATGACTTTTTCTCCCATCTAAGTTTAATATTCTTTTTCACAGATATCTATCTATCCATGGGCCTCCTGTGAGTTCTTGGAAAGGTTAAGAACCCATGCAATAGAGTATCCAAAAAAGAGGCATAATGATGTTATAAGTGTCTTGTTTTTCTAAATGTATCCTCAAAAGAAATTACATAATAATTACTAACCATGATAGTATTAATAGCAACCATTGAATTCCTTCAATGTGTCAGTTACTGTACTTGGTTCCTATACATATTATTTCACCAAAATCACTCAATAGTCCTAGAAGGTGGTGCTTGTCTCCATCGTAGTCAAAGCTCAGAGAGGTTAAGTAATCTGCCCAAGACCATATCTTTCCCAAGTGATAAAATTATGATCGAAACCCAGGTCTAACGTGAAACCCAGACTTTTAGCTCTTGTTGGCCCCCTGCCTCTGCTGTCCCTGCCAGCATGCTGGGATCATAGCTCCTCCAACACTGACTCAGCCTCTCCACTCACCCGAGACAGCTTTGACAAGCCCCTGTGACCTCTTCTTCCCTATCCCAGGGTCCAAATTGAGTGGTTCACTTTTCCCTGGTTTGTAAATTCTTTAATAACTAGGGGCCCGGTGCACGAAATTTGTGCACTGGGGGGGGGTGTCCCTCAGCCCAGCCTGCACCCTCTCACATACTGGGAGCCCTCAGGGGATGTCCTAGTGACAGCTTAGGCCTGCTCCCTGCTCCCCTTGGGGATAGGGCCTAAACCGCAGTCTGGCCTCCCTTTGTGGGAGGCGACTGGGCTGATCAGGGGAAGGCACCAGCCCCATTACCCTGCTGCTGCAGCCACTGCCAGTCACCGCAGCCAGCAAGGTTTTTTCATTAACACGGTCTCCAGTCCCTTCACCATGAAAAAATGACAACTTTCTTTAGGCATTTTCAAGATGTGTCTTTCATATAATAATAATTTCTTTATTATTTTTTTATCCTCACCTGAGGATATGTTTCCATTGATTTTTAGAGAATGTGGAAGAGAAAGGGAAAGACAGAGAGAAACATCAAAGTGAGAGGAACACTTTGATTGGTTGCCTCCTGCATGAGCCCTGACCTGGGCC
>NW_005356635.1:6274164-6277196 GCF_000412655.1 Myotis brandtii
GGCCCCTTGCCCAGGCCTGACACCTCCGCCAGAGGTGTCAGGCCTGGGCAGGGGACCCCCATCTCTCCCATCACCGACTTCTGGGCTGCTTCTGGGGCTTCTGGGGCCAGGGGCGGCAGGCAGGTGGCTTCTGTGGTTGCACACGGGGGCCTGGATGGCGGCTGACAGCTGCGCTGTCCCACCCTGCCTGCACTATGCAAATTAGCCACCATCTTTGTTGGTGGTTAATTTGCATATCATGCTGATTAGCCAATGGGAGGCTTAGCAAAGGTACAGTCAATTACCATATTTGTCTATTATTAGATAAGATTGCCATTGCCCAGAGCAAATACCTTATCCAAGTTACCAGCTATCCTGAATCTGTAATATTCTAAACGCTTCAATTTGGTTGGAAATTTCCTAAGGGATACTGAAACAGCTCTTTATCACCTGGCCACATAAAACAATAAAAATGCTGTAGAATTTGAATCACCTGACTAGCAAACATGGCGCCAAGGTTATATACTTCAATCTAAGAGCCATAGGGAATAGTAACCAAATTTACCATGGTTACCAAATTTACAAATAAAGGAAACCCTCTTGAATCAAAATCTAAGAAAACTGATGGGATGTTACCTTCATTGCAACTTGTTTCTTACATATGTACAAGAATGCTTCAATTATGCTCCCACTGATGCTCACTCTCTGTGGGATCAGATATGGATCTGGTGCAACTTTTCAGAAAAGCAACAATCTATAAAGACTGCACATCTTTTAACCCCGCATTTTTATCTTTAGAAATTTATTTTAAAACAATCATCAAGGATGTTCAGTTTCCAGTGATAATTTTGAGGGTATTATTTATACCAAGAAAACTGACAAGGGTCCAAAAGCCCAACAAGGAACTTTTTTTTTTTTAATATATTTTATTGATTTTTTACAGAGAGGAAAGGAGAGGGATAGAGAGTTAGAAACATCGATGATACAGAAACACCGATCAGCTGCTTCCTGCACACTCCCCACTGGGTATGTGCCTGCAACCAAGGTACATGCCCTTGACCGGAATCAAACCTGGGACCCTTGAGTCCGCAGGCCAACGCTCTATCCATTGAGCCAAACCAGTTAGGGCAAGGAACTTGTTTGATCAAATGTTGTCAGCATAATAAAAAATATTTATATTTAATATATATAAACTAAAACGTAATTTTGATCAGATTCTAGGTGATTTTTGTCTTGATTTGCTTATCTATACTTATTGAAGTTTCTACAATAAACACATTACTTTTGGAAAGAAAATAAAAGTGAAAAAAGAAAGACTCAGTTCTAAAATCATTCAGGGAGCAGTCCACAGTCATCAAAGGAAACACCCCAAATGTATGAGAAACCATTGTTCTTGCTGGCAAACAGAGGAGTCATTCCACAGTCAACACTGAAGAGTAAGTGTGCCTGCAATTAGGTGGAGGGATGGGCTAGGTAGGGCAGGCAGTAACCACAGGCTAAAAAATATTATGGAGAGGCCAACATTCCTGCTCTGTGTTTGGAAATGTAAGTTCATGGTATCTACTTAGTTTGCTACTAAATAAGATTTTTAAAAATAACTACATTATCTGTTTTTCTATTTTAAAAATGAAAGTAATGGAATTCCTTTAAGCATTGACTTTTGATCAGGGATTTTTATAGTATAGCCTGAATTTTTCTCACTTCACATTTCTGAAATGAGAGGAATGTTAACAACGGCATGGGTTTATAGGACTTGGACCAGCCTGGTTTGTGAAGATGCCCAATGTGTTTTAACAGGTACAGAAATTGAGTCACCCACCCTAGGCTAGTACAAATTGTTCCTCCTTCCCTTTTAATATGAAATATCTATGTATGTGTATCTTTGTCAATGTAGATATTTATTTTAATTACTGTGGTGAAAGAAACTTGCTAAGCCTTTCTGGAGGTGTATTTCATGTTAATTCCTGAAATTAATCAATTATCTCTCTCTCTTTCGCATATACACACATTTTCCTACTACACAGCAATTAAAAAGAACAAACTATTGCTACATAAGACAATTTGGGTGAATTGCACAAATAATGAGAAAGGGGTAGTGAGTATCCTTATCCCACATTTCGCACACTGGGTTTATATAGGAGCAACACTGTAATAGTTCCCCGAGAGGGGCAGTTTAAAGGTGTCTAGATTCACAAGTTGCATCTTGCCAGTAGAAGACTGTGTCAAGCATTCAACTTGCTAATTCTCACCACACCCTTTTGTGTCATATGTGTACAAAACCACTGATTCATGTTCAGGACTCAG
The DNA here is from genome assembly GCF_000412655.1 of Myotis brandtii. Classification (NCBI taxonomy): domain Eukaryota; kingdom Metazoa; phylum Chordata; class Mammalia; order Chiroptera; family Vespertilionidae; genus Myotis; species Myotis brandtii. Next base: position 6,276,448 of record NW_005356635.1, read on the forward strand.
GGCCAATTGCAATGGTTGTTCTTGGTCTCAGATGTAAACTAGATGATGCCTAGAAGGCTCTGAAAACAAAACCAGGGCAGCCAAGTGGGATCTCTCAGAATATCTAACCCTATATTGTTTAAGGCAAGCCCTTGACTAAAGCAAGGAAAGCCCTAAAACTACAGTTAGCTATCCTCATAATCTCTGACACCTATTAAATTTTTAACCTGTAAAGTTTTTTTGAATTTTTATTTAAATCACTTTTTACAACAGTAAAATGTGTTGGGGTCCAACCCCAGCAGGTCCAGGGGTCTCCAAAGGTGTGGACGGAGTTGGCGAAGAAGGAATGACACGGAGACAGTGTTCAGTTGATCAGCAGCCTAGCCAGGATCTCTAGCCAGGATCTCCAGCCAAGTTCTGTCTTTTATTGTCTTGTTACATCTGTATTTATACCAGTTGATTTTAATCCTGTCAATTTCTATTCCAAAGGTTAGGGCGTTTCTTATCTCTATTCCAGGGAGTAAAGATTATGTAGCTTAAGGGTGATTTTTCATAGTTAAAGTGATTAACTACCCACCTGGCATTTAGTTAAGGGGTTTTATTCCCTCCCTAACTTCAGGGAAAAATCCCTACCTGGGGAAACAACCTTTCTCGGGGAGGTGACCTTGGTTAAAACACATAGCGCCAAGAAGGTGAGCAAACATATTAAGAACAGTATGCCATATACACCAGGTCCCTTGAAACATATGCTGTGCAGATGTTTCTTCCCT
>NW_005356635.1:6278436-6279335 GCF_000412655.1 Myotis brandtii
CCGATCTGAGCTGGGCCAAGTCTTTCTGTTATCTGGGTCCCGATCTGAGCTGGGCGTGGGAAGCGGGAAGCAGCCATGGGGGCAGGAGACCTCCCTCAGAAGGGGCGAGTGTTCAAGCCCCTGCATAGTTGGGGGGGTGAGGATCTGTGCCCCACCTCTGTTGACCCCCAAGTTCTCTCCTGCCGGCCCCTCTGCGACTGTGCCTGTCTTAGGTCGTTCCTCCCTGAGGAATCTTACCCGTCTTTGACTAACCAGCCATCCTCCGGGGCCAAGCAGGGTGATGTGAGGTGTGCGAATGAGGGAGGGACAGCGCCCCCCTGCAAGAGGTTCAGTTCTGTCTCCTTGGTAGCCTATGCCCCTGTGGCCTCCACGCCCAGCACCTGCCTTGGGCTCCCCTCACCTGCAAATGGACTGTGAAAAGAGGGTCCCTCTTGACACAAGAGCAAGAGGGGCCAATACTGGACAAAGGAGAGTCCCGGGACAGGGCTTTCTCAGCCCAGGATGTCAGGCTCTTGGCACAAGACAACCCCACGTATGGGGCATATACCAGACACCCCCAGTCACTGCAGAAAAGGGAGGTGTCCTTCCTGGAACAGTAGGGTAGGGAGATTCTAGAAAAGGCTGTGTTCAGGAGAGAAGGAGAAAGGCCAAAGAACCAAAAAAACAAGTAGTCAGATTAAAAAAATAAAAAGGAAAGGAGATTTGAGGCAAAGCTGGGACATATGGAGAGACAAAAAGGAGGCACATGTGATCCTCCCAATGGACAGGTTGATCCAGCTCAGGGCTGCACATCTGCTGCAGACGGGCACTGGTCAGGTGTGCTAGGGTGAGGTGGAGATGGAGGGCGGTGAGACATAAGGTCGGACTAGACGGTCTGGAATCCACACAGGTGAGTCTGC
>NW_005356635.1:6281858-6288226 GCF_000412655.1 Myotis brandtii
CTACTTTAGTCCAAGTTTCTAAATTAACAGTTCCTTCCTCGGGAAGCCATGGACATACTTCTTGTATAAAACTTTCTGTCTGACTGGGAGTAACCTTAACTCCTCTGCTAGCAAGCATATGTGTTAAAAGATCAATACAGAGTCTTTTTTCTTTAGACTCAGTATGACCCATCTTGTCAATCTAAGTTTTGTACTATCCACTCTCTTACCCTACTTATCCTATATAGGGGGGTCTGCAGCACCCTACGGTGCAGTCCTATCCGTCCCAAGTGCGAGGGGGCTTACCTAGGTGTCCCTGTTCAGGCGCCAGATGTTGGGGACCAACCCCAGCAGGTCCAGGGGTCTCCAAAGGTGTGGACGGAGTTGGCGAAGAAGGAATGACACGGAGACAGTGTTCAGTTGATCAGCAGCCTAGCCAGGATCTCTAGCCAGGATCTCTAGCCAAGTTCTGTGTTTTATTGTCTTGTTACATCTGTATTTATACCAGTTGATTTTAATCCTGTCAATTTCTATTCCAAAGGTTAGGGCGTTTCTTATCTCTATTCCAGGGAGTAAAGATTATGTAGCTTAAGGGTGATTTTTCATAGTTAAAGTGATTAACTACCCACCTGGCATTTAGTTAAGGGGTTTTATTCCCTCCCTAACTTCAGGGAAAAATCCCTACCTGGGGAAACAACCTTTCTCGGGGAGGTGACCTTGGTTAAAACACATAGCGCCAAGAAGGTGAGCAAACATATTAAGAACAGTATGCCATATACGCCAGGTCCCTTGAAACATATGCTGTGAAGATGTTTCTTCCCTTCAGTGACTGTGTCAAGCAGCAAGGATGGACCGGCTTCCGGCAATGTACAATTCAGTGAATTTTATACATGTTTATACCCATGTAACCCTCATCTAGATCAAGATATATGACATTTCTAGCACCCAAAAACCTCTTGTCTTCTCTCAAGCAATGGGCACCTCACCATCACTACACACAGCCTAAGCAAATATGTTTCTGATTTATATTACCATAGATTTGTTTTGCCTGTTCTTGAGCTTTATATAAATTGATTCATGAAACATGTTCTCTTTTGTGTCTGGTTTTTCTCACAAAACATTATGTTGTTGAATTCTGGCTCCTAAAATATCACCAGAACAATCTCTCCATAAGAGAAAGCTGAGTGTACTGCTTATTGCCATCATGAAGGATGCCACCTTGAGAGAGCTTTGGTAGTGTGTTGGAGGGAGAAAGGAACAGCTGAGCTTGAGATTTTCATTCTGGTTTAAGGTAAGTCTTTCAATGTGAAAGCTTGAGTAGGATTGGCGAGGATTATGATATCGGTTAGCATTGGCAGAAACATCAAGGCAAGGATTTTTGAGGTGAGAGGTTCAAAGACTCTTGAGATGTAAACTGTTGATGATCTCTATTGAAGAGATGATGGGTCTTTCAGGAAGTTTCTATAATAAATAAAGTTGTTTGCCTCAGCAAAAGTATTCTGGCCTGCAAAGGCTATGGAATGATAAAATTGTGATAATGTAACAGTAAGTTGTGGAGCAATTTATGGTTTCACTTCTCAGTGTCCAACCTGGAGGTGGGAGTGGTGGTTTTATTTTGCAATATTTTTTGAGATTCATCTGTGTTGTCTCATGTAACAGTAGTTTGTTCTTTTTCTTTGCTGTACAGTGTTCTGGTGTTCAAATTTACTACACTTTATTTACCTATCATTCTATCAATGGATATTTTGTTTTCCAGTTTTTGCATTTTAGGAAATATGCTGCTGTGATCATTCTTGTACATTTATTTTTTGATGCATATCAGATATCACTAGTGTTGTTTTGTTTGTTTTTCCTTTTTAAGGAATCAAACTGCCAATGGAGATTATTTTGTTGTGTTTTACTTAGCATCTCAGGGACCTCAGAGTTTTCTACTGTCCTACCTCTGGAAAGGTTTGACTCATCTCTTCCAGTCCTCAGACCATTCATTACTTACTGGTTTAGTATTTCTGGATTGCCCATTGTGTGCCCTGTACTGCATAAGCTTCTGAGGACACAGCTGTGAACAAGATATTCTTTTTTAAAAGCCATTTTTAACTTTTCAATTATACTTGACATATAGTATTATATTAGTTTCAGGTGTACACTTCAGTGACTAAACATAAAACTTACTAAGTGATCATCCCAAAAAATCTCATACCCATCTGATACCATATCTAGTTATTGGAATATTATAGATTATACCCCCAAGATTGTACTATAACTACTAATTTGTACTTCTAAATTCCTCCACCCATATGGCACTCTCAAAATATTTTCTATATCTATGAATCTGTTTCTATTCTATTTGTTCATTTATTTTGATTTTTATATTCAATTATTGATAGATATGTATTTATTGCCATTTTATTGTTCATATTTTTTATTTTTTTGTTTTTTTTTCTTAAAGAAGACCCTTTAACATTTCATATAATACTGGTTTTGTGGTGATGAGCTCCTTTAGCTTTTTCTTGTCTGGGAAATTCTTTATCTGTCCTTTAATCCTAAGTGATAGCTTTGCAGGGGCAAAAGAATCTTGGTTGTAGGTCCTTGCTTTTCATCACTTTGAATATTTCTTGCCACTCCCATCTGGCCTGCAAAATTTCTGTTGAGAAATCAGCTGACAGTCTTAAGGGAGCTCCCTTGTAGGTAACTAATTGCTTTTCTTTTGCTGCTTCTAAGATTCTCTCTTTATCTTTCCCTTTGTTATTTCAATTATGATGCATCTTGGTGTAGGCTTCTTTGGGTTCATCTTGTTTGGGACTCTCTGTACTTCCTGGACTTCTATGTCTATTGTTTCCATCAGGTAAGAAAAATTTTCTGTCATTGTTTTTTTAAATAGGTTTTCAATTTCTTGCTCCCTCTCTTCTACTTCTGGCACTCCTAGAGGCTTCTTACACTATCTTCATATTTTTAAAATCTTTTTTCTTTTTGCTGATCTGATTGGATGCATTTTGCTTCCTCACATTCCAAATCTCTGATTTGATTCTCAGAGTCCTGGTTCTTTTTTATGGTTCCTAGGTCTTTTTTGTTTTGTTTTGTTTTTATGCTGTTGAAGTTCTCACTAGCATGTTCCTTGAAGTTTTCACAAAGTTCCTTGAGCATTCTTATAACCATTGTTTTGAACTATGTATCTGGTAGTTTGCTTGCTTCCTTTTCATTTAGTTCTTTTTCTGGAGATTTCTCCTGTTCTTTCATTTGGGAAATGACTCTTTGTCTCTGCATTTTGTCTACTTCTCTGTGTTTGATTCTATATATTTGGCAAAGCTGCTATGTATCCTGGACATGGTAGAGTGGCCTTGTGTATTAGGTGTCCTGTAGGACTTAGTAGTGCAGCCTCCCCAGTTACCTGTGCTGGAAACTTTAGGTGTGCCCCTGCATGGGCTATGTGCACTGTCCTTCTGTAGTTGAACCTTGATTGCTGTTGGTGTCACTGGGAAGGATTAATCCCCAGGCCAGTTGGCTATGAGGACCAGATGTGACTACAGTGGAAGAGCTCCTGTGTAGGTGTTGTCCCTGCAGAGCAGGACTTGCTTCAGGGGGTTTTGGTGCCCATTGAGGCTGCCCCTTGAATATGTTGTTCATGGAGGTTGTAGGGCTGTAATCTGACATGGTTTGAAGCTGTCCACAAGGTACACACAGAGAGGTGCAAAGTCAGCCACTGCCTGTGCCCTGCCTGGAGCCACCTGGCATGAGCTACTGAATGATTTGCTAATGGCTGCTACTTATGATGGGCTTGGAGGTTCCAAGGAGATTACAAACTGTGAACCAAAGCAGGCTGCTGCTAGTGCTGGGGCTGGGGCCACTTAGCAAGAGGTACAGAGCACACTAAGGCCAGCTGCTGCTTGTTTAAGAGATTTTAGGAAAGCCCAAAGCATGAGAGAGGCCAGTTGTATGAAAAAGCCACTGGAAATAGCTTGGATGAGCCCACAAGTTGGGTGGGGAAGTGTCTTAAGGAATCACCAGGTGGGACAAAGAGTGTGAGCCAGGTTGGTGGAGACTGAGATATGGTGCCTGCCTGTTGGCGCTGTGTTGAGGAGGGTTCAGCAAAGGAGCAATGGCCTCTGATAGCACTTTGGTCTGGGAGAAAGCTGCCCCACCCAGCTCTTGCTCTGATGCCAGACAATTCAGATTCTCCCCATATGTCCTTGGTTTCTTTCAAGCTGCTGTCCCACTGCTGGAGCTCAGAGGGAGTGAGTCTGAGTAAGTCTATGCATGGGTCCTTTAAGAGGAACTGCCTGGGGCTCCAGCAGCCTCCTGTCTTTCTCAGCCTCAATCCCTACTTGTTTTTTACAACCTGAAGTTATGGGGACTTCTCTTCCCAGCACTGGAACCCTTGGCTGGAGGGCCTGTTGTGAGCCTGGGATCCCTTCATTTCTCAGAGGGGACATCTGCAGCCAAGGTATCACTCCCAATCAAAAACTATCATTCATGGGTGTGGGACCAGCCTGTCCCATGCCTCCACCCCTCCTATCAGTCTTGATGTGGCTTCTTCAATTTCCTAGTTGTAGGACTTTCATTCAGAGAGATGTAAGGTTCTGAATGATGGTTGTTCTGAAGATTAGTTGTATTTGTTTTTTATGCGGTTGTGGGAAGATTCTAGTACCTCATTTACCTACGCTACCATCTTGACTGGAAGCCTAAGCTTCACTTTCATAAACAAGGTTTTCTAAGCTCCATGAAACAGATTCCTTGACTGTATTGCTTGGTATAGCATCCCCAGTTTAGAACAGTGCCTGCTCAATGATCAAAGATTCAAAAACTATGATCCATGGGCCAAATCTGTGTGCTGTTTCTGTAAATTAAGTATCATGGGAACACATGCATTTTTTAAATTCTTTAATGTTTAAAGTATTACATATAGTATTACATATGTTCCCTTTTCCCCCAATTGACCTCTCCAAAGCCACTCCCACCTCCAGCATATGCCCTCACCTCCCTAGTGTCTGTGTTCATTGGATATACTTATATGCATGCCAACAAGTTCTTTGGTTGATCTCTTACCGGCCTATAACATCATCACTACCCACCACTTCTTTCCCTCTGATGTTTGATGGTCTGTTCTATGCTTCTCTGTCTCTGGATCTATTTTTGTTCATCAGCTTATGTTGTTCATTATATTTCACAAATGAGTGAGATCATGTGATATTTATCTTTCTTTGACTGACTTATTTCACTTACCATAATGTTCTCCAGGTACATCAATGCTATTGCGAATGGTAAGAGTTCTTTCTTTTTTATAGTAGCGTTATTCCATTGTGTAGATGTACCATAGTTTTTTCTTTTTTTAAATTTTTAAAAATATTTTTATTGATTTCATAGAGGAAGGGAGAGGGAGCTAGAGACAGAAACATCAATGATGAGAGAATCATTGATGGGCTGCCTCCTGCATGTCCTCTAGTGGGGAACGAGCCCACAACTCCAGCATGTGCCCTTGACTGGAATTGAATCAGGGACCCTCCAGACTGTTGGCCGATGCTCTATCCACTGAGCAAAACCAGCTAAGACTGTACCAGTTTTTTATTCCATTCATCTGCTGATGGGCACTTGGGCTGTTTACAAATCTTACCTATGGTGAATTGTGCTGCTATGAACATAGGGGTGCATATATCCCTTCTGATTGGTGTTTCTGTTTTCTTGAGATATATTCCTAGAAGTGGGATTACTGGGTCAAATGGCAGTTCCATTTTTAATTTTTTGAGGAAACGCCATACTTTGTTCCACAGTGGCTGCAACAGTCTGCATTCCCACAAGCAGTGCAAGAGGATTCCTTTTTCTCCAAATCCTCACCAGCACTTGTCATTTGTTGATTTGTTGATGATAGCCATTCTGACAGTGTCAGTTGGTACCTCATTGTTGTTTTGATTTGCATCTCTCAGGTGATTAGTGATGTTGAGCATGTTTTCATATGTCTCTTGGCCTTCTGTATGTCCTCTTTTTCATATGTCTCTTGGCCTTCTGTATGTCCTCTATTTAGCTCCTTTGCCCATTTTTTTTAATTAGATTGCTTATCTTCCTTTTGTTAAGCTGTACGAGTTCCCTATGAATTTTGGAAATTAAATCATTGTTAGATGTAACATTGGCAAATATGTTCTCCCATGCAGTGGGCTTTTATAGTTGTTTTGTTGATGGTTTCTTTTGCTGTGCAGAAGCTTTTTACTTTGATGTAGTCCCATTTATTTTCTCCTTAGTTTCCATTGCCCTAGGAGCTGTGTCAGTGAAGAAATTCCTTCGGCATATATCTGAGATTTTGCTACCTGTGGATTCCTCTAATATTTTTATGGTTTCCCGTCTTACGTTTAAGTCCTTTATCCATTTTGAGTTTTGAGTTTATTTTTGTGTATGGTGTAAGT
>NW_005356635.1:6289567-6298204 GCF_000412655.1 Myotis brandtii
TTTTATGTATTTGGGTGCTCCTGTATTGGGTGCATATATGTTTATCAAAGTTATATACTCTTGTTGAGTTGCTCCCTTTAGTATTATGCAGTGGCCCTTTTATCTCTTGATATGGCCTTCACTTTGAGGTCTATTTTTTCAGATATAAGTATTGCTAATCCAGCTTTTTTCTCATTTCCATTTGCCTGAAAAATTTTTTTCCATCCCTTCATTATCAGTCTGTGTCTGTCCAGTGTATTCATTATTTTAGCTATAGTGTACTTCATTTCTGACTGGTTGATCTTCATTATTTCTATGTCCTTTTTCATGCTGTTGAGCATTCTAAAAACCATTATTTTAGACTCTTATTCTTATAAAAATGCTGACTTCCATTTTATTTATCTCTCTTTCTAGAGATTTTCCTTTTCTTTTGTTAGGGACCTATTTCTTTTTTCCCCCATTTTTGTTGTTCCTTTGTGTTTGTTTCTTTGTATTGAATAAGTCTGTTATGTCTCCCAGTCTTGATGATGTGTCCTCATCGTGGAAGCCAGTGGTATAGTCTTTTTGATCTTTTGAGCTTGGTGATCTAGAAATGTCATTTTTGTGGGCCCTTTTGTTGTATGTGGTCCCATTGCTTGCTTTTGTCCCATTCTTGGTGGATTTAGGCCTCAGGCTTGGTTACTGTGAGGCTCAACCCCAACCTTGTCTTATCAGCTGTTAAAGGGGTGCTGATAAAGTAAAACAAGACCAAACTGAGAACAACATGAAAAACAAAGCCAAACCATGACAAACACAACAACAAAAAGAAAAGAAAGAAAAAAAATAGTGAAAGACACGAGACCAAAGGAAGTAGAGGGGAACACAGGAAAAAGAAAAAGAAGGGTTAGAGAAAAAGAAAAGAATAAAAAGGGATAGAGAAAAATCAGGGATATGAAAACAAGAGAAAAAATAATAATAATAAAAATTTGATTCTGCTATCTGTGGATCTCACTGGATTTTGCTCTGATGTTGTTGAATTTTGCCCCTAATGTGTCAGCCCTGGATCTCCTGGGAGATTCTCTGGTGCAGGTCAATGTGAGTTGCCGCAACCTTTGCAGTGGGGGTTCAGGATCTGAAGCAGGGGCTGATGCACAAATGAAAATACTATACAAGAAATATGAATTTAGAAGGCATGGGGGGCCAGGTGGAAACCTCTCTCTTGGAGAGGTGCACTGAAACTTGGCCTTATCCACTTTTTATTCAATTTTAGATACACATCTTGCCCTCAGTAAAGCAGGGCAAACAGGTAGCAGGCAGACCCTCTCAAAGGTCAGTAAAGATCAGAAAAGATCAGTAAGGTTCAGTAAACATTTACTTTGAGGCTATTAGGTGAGGAAATTGCTTTGGGCCATTGCTATCTCAACATAACGATGGTGCATGGTATTAGCTCTGCTAATCGTCCAAGATCCATTGGCCTTCCCGCTCCTTGGTGCACTCTTATGACAGTATTGGGAAAGCGGTGGCTTCCCTCAGTGAGTTGGTATTGCTGCCTGGCCCTGGACAACTTGAATGAAACCTGGCAGGGCAGGGACCCAAGTAGTCTGGCGGGCGGCCCTCTGTACCCCAGAGGCTGGGTCTGTTTCGTGTCTTGTACCTTGAATGTCCCTATTCTGAGCTGCTCTCCTTTCCCAGTGGAATTTGTCTCTGTGGAGATGGGGGAGAAAATAGGGTGGGTCCCTGATCTTGACCAGGATGATTTGAACAGACTCAGGTTGAGACTGGATCCTATAGCTTGTAGGAGGGGGATGAGCACTTCCTCTCCTTCCAATGTCTCAGCTCTGCCTGACTTGCTGGAAACCCCACACCACCACCTCAAGTAGGAGGGAATGAAAAACTAAAAATAAATCAGTCTCACTTGGCAGTCCACTCTTCCAATGCCACTGGCCCCCACTGAGTAGGGCCTCCTGCCAGGCTCTAACCAGGTCAAATGTTGGAGACCTAGGTACTGCCATACCCAGCCACAGGGATGCAGATTTTCCAGCCCAGAGCCTTTCTCCCTTGCCTCAGGTCACTGAAGGGTGGGGCAGAACCAGCCATTTCACAGGTGATAGAAGGGAGGGCTCCCCTGCTCTCCAGGTGGGCAGGATCTCCTTCCCGGGCCCCACTGTCCAGTTCCCATCCAGCTTTCCTTCAAAAGTTCCTCTGGAAACTAAAGGGTCCCTCAGGATCACTGGTCCCTCAAGATCACTGTCTAACACAGTGGTTCTCAACCTTCCGAATGCCGCAACCCTTTAATGCAGTTCCTCATGTTGTGATGACCCCCAATTTCATTGTTACAAATTGAACATAATTAAAGCATAGTGATTAATCACAAAAACGATATGTAAGTATATATGTGTTTTCCGATGGTCTTAGGCGACCCCTGTGAAAGGGTCGTTCGACCCCCAAAGGGGTCGTGACCCACAGATTGAGAACAGCTGGACACCTCACAGCTCCACTGCCTGGCCGCCTCCTGCAGAATCAGATCAGGGCTAACTTCCCTGGCTGGATGATGGAGGGGTGCTTGCCCTGCTCCCTGACAGTAAGTCTCGGCCTTGGATTACTGCCACTGTGCTCCCAACGCACCCCTGCAACCAGCACTGTCCTGGCCACCTCTATCTGCTCCTAGAACTTCCAATTCTGTGGCTTAGCCACAGTTTACTCATTTTCTGTCCTGACTGCAGTTCCAGCAACACCTGGGACAGGGACAGTAACTGCTCCCTCTGTGGTCAACACTGCAGCTCCCAAACAACGACTTCTGATTCTGGGGCCTTGCTGCAGGGCTGGGCTGGGAGAGTGGCAATAGTGGTGGCAAGACTGGGCACTGAGTTGTAGTGGCTCCCAGTGGCCTCCTCCCATGGAAGATTCTGCAGACACTCCAAAGTGGCATGCACTCCAAACCCGGAGTAAGAAGTGCCTGGCTGTCGGGCCATGATGGTGATGGTGGCAGCAGCTCAGGTAGGCTGAGTGCCAAGTCACCAACAGCCTCCTGGGGAAGACTTTAAGTGCATATTGTTAAGTGAAAAAAGCCAATTGGAAAAGGCTACTTACTGTATGATTTCAACTATATGACATTCTAGAAAAGACACAATTATGGAGACAGTAAAAAAGATTGGTGGTTAAAGAATTCTTTAAAATTTTTTTTAATTGAGTAAATTTGGTCCAAAGTAGAAATAAAAAGCAAACAAAAAATGGTGGTTGCCAAAATTTGGGGAAAGAGGTGGCAGAGTTGGGTGACTAGGCAGAGAACAGAGGATTGTTGGAACAGTGAAACTATATGATACTATAATGGTGGATACATGCCATTGTATAGTTATCTAAACCAATGTAGAACACCAAGAATTAGCCCTAATGTAAACTATGGACTTGGATGTGTCAATGTAGGTTCACCCATTATAACAAATGTTCCACTCTATGGGGTATGTTGATAATGGAGGAGATGCTATATGCATTGGGGAAGAGGATATATGGGAACTAAACTCTATACCTTCTGTTCAAGTTTGCTATGAACCTAAAACTGTTCTAAAAAGTAAAGCCTGTAAAAAAAGTTACTTGGTAGCTTTTGAAATTCCCAGTGCCTAAGCCACACCCCTGGTTAATTAAATCAGGACAAATGGGGATGCAACCTAGGCATCAATAAATTTTTAATACAACCCATGCAATCCCAAAGTATAGTTAAGGCTGAGAACTACTGCTCTAGAAGGAAATAATCTTACAGCAGTGGATCTCAGAACTGAATGCCAATTATAATTTGTTCTTAAAAAATAGGTAGATTACCAGCCCCCACTCTGAAATTCTGATTCAATTTATCTAGGATGAGGCCAGGGCACTAAAATTTTTAAAAAGCTCTTCTGATGGTTCTAATATGCAACCAGGGTTGAGAATCATTGATCTGTAGCATGAAGGGTAAATTTCTGAGCATATGCTTCAAACTCTCCAGCACTGTTCCCATGGCAGACATTACTAACCGTTCCCAGAACTCTTTCCCAGTAGGTCCAGACATGGCTTTAGAATTCTTCTCTACTCAGCATATCAGGCAGACATCAATAATTGATCAGAGCTGCCAATGGTATTCCCTGTGGCATCTCTGCTTTATCGATTTTCTCCATCTCCAACCAGGGGTGGCTTTGTTGGGCCTTCCTCCCCTATTCCTGCCTCTAATTCCATGACTTGGAAAGTCTGAGATTTTCACAGGAGGACTCACCAAGTCTGTGACTACATGACAACTGTTCAGGCTTTAGGACAATGCTGCACTTTCACACTGTGCCTATAGTCTTCAAATCTCAAGAACTTTCTGCACACATTAATTCATTTGTTTGAAAATATCTGGTGCTATTAGGAGTAATGAGATAATGCTTATGAAACACTCTGTGCTTCCAAGATGAAGACAGTGAGCTATTCATGTAAAAGGCCTATTTAGAGGCCTCTGAAAACACTCACAGGAGTTGGCTGCCTGTTTTGCCTTGCTTTGAATGTATTTAAGGCCAGGACCATTCTTTAGAGAAGGCACAATGATGTGGGAGGAGCAGCAGTCAAAACAGCCGGTAGAACTCCAGCTTTTGTCACTTCCTAGTTTTGTTATCGTAAACAAGTTTCCTAATATCTTTCAACTTCACTTGCCTCAGATGTCCACTGGGAATTATACTAATGTCTGACTCATATAATGTACATGAGAATTTCAGCTACTCTAAGGAGCTTGAGCACCTTGGGCTGATTTTAAAGGCCACCTATGGAGCACATTTGCACTTCAGTAAGAGGACAGGTGGTTAAAAATCCAGAAAGGAACCTTCCTTTGACTAACATGAGAAATTTGTAAAATTTCCCATATTGATCTTTAATTAAAAACAAGATCTATGTTGCATCCAAGTTTGCCCTAGAAGCCAGGTTATGTCCATTCAGATAACTGACCTCTCCATTTAAAACAAAACCTCTTACAGACATATACTAAGTGGCTACTCCACACCAAGCTAATAATGGGGATTAAAAAAAACAACAAACAATTTTCATTTCTCCAATGCATGAGAAGAAATCCCAGCCACAAAATGCAGATAGCACAATACATTCATTCTAAGATGCACATTTTAGTCACACATAACATACTTGAAATTGGAGTGCATCTTAGGAGTGCATCTTACAACTGAAGGCATATGATAGTTTCACTAACAGCATTTCTTTTATTTTTGAATGGCTCATAGAATAAATGGGGCATCTTACAATTGATGGCATTTTATATCAGTAAAATACAGCAATTACTATCCCTCAGGGTTGTTTGAGGCTAAAACAGGGTGACATTGGAAAAGCACCTGTATTTTCTATTTTCTGCTGTATAGAAGGTTACCCCCAAAGTTAGCAGCTTAAGGGAAGAATTTTTTTCTCATGGTTTCTGGGGGCCAGAAATTCAGGAGCAGTTTTAATGCAGGCTCCAGGTTAGGGTTGTCCATGAGGCAGCAGTCAAAATGCCTATGGGGTCCTCTGTCATCTGAGGCTTGACTTGAGTGGAGGTTCCATTTCCAAGATCCTCATGTGCCTTCATCAGGAGGCTTTAGTACCTGCAAGGTAGCCTTTCCAATGAGCTGCTTACAGCAAGGCACAGGCTTCTCCAGAGACATGATGAAAGGGAGAGAGCACGCACCCAAGAGCCATAGATAGAAGAACGACAGCAGCAGGCTTTTATACCTAATCACACAGACCAACCCTGATACAGGAGGGCAGAGATCACTGGGATCCAACACACTGAGTGACAAAAAGATGGTAAGGACAAAATACTAGTTTCACTTTTCTTTTTACCTCATATAAATTCTGTTGGAAGAGATTGAGTCCGTATTTTGGTTTATACCACCAACCAGCTCATGGTTTCAGTTTGCATAGCAGTATAGCTAGAGTGGCAAATGCAATTTTGTGTTTGACTATTTGGTATGGCTGAGGATAGAAAGTTTTCCTTCTTGCCTGTGTGCAAAATGGAGAATCTTAGGATTTTACTGATCTTAGTCTTGAAAGAAATGCATCCAAATTCTAGAGACTAGTCACCCAAGAGAACTCTGCTACATCAATGCTTCTGACCTTCATAGAACAGTGGTTTGGCACTAGTGGTCTAGGAACAAAAAGAGCTCATGGGATCTCAGACCTAGGCTTTTCTGGTTGGGCACATGGGAACTGGCTAAGCATAGTGGAAAGAATATACACATGCATTGTAAAATCTGGGAGCTGATTTCAAAAATATTATTGGAAATAAGAAGCCTGTTTATTTAAAGATGAATCTCGGGCATCCCTGGATATAGCATCACATATCATGAGTCTGTGGTTCTTAAAGTGTGGTCCTGGCCCAGCATCATCAGCATCACTTGAGAACTGGTTTGAAATGCAAATTCTCAGTCCTCACCCCAGGACTACTGAACCAGCAACAGGGGAGTAGAACCCAATGATTCATCTGTGTTTAATGAATGCTCGAGGTGATTCCAACGCTTACTCAAGTTCTAGAATCACTACCCACTGTAAAATCTTCTTTGGTATGATACATACCCCACATCCTTTCACCCCCTGCCAAAAAAAAAAAAAAAGCACAACTAAGTTATAGTGTTTGGGATGCATTTGCATGATGAAACTATGAAGAAAAGTAAGGCAATGATTACCATAGGTCAGGATAATGGTTACATCTAGGGCAGATGGGGGTTGTGTAGAAAAGGGTACATGGAGGGATTCTAGGATGGGGGTGTTACCCACTTGAAGGAGTGTGGGCGCAGCCATTATGTTTTAGCATGGGTTTCGGGAAGGTAGACAATGGAAATATGATGGCTGGGGATTTGACTCATTCACAACCCTGCCCCCATTATGGAGTAGCTGTGCAGTTCTCTTCATAAAATTAGGGTTCCACACAAATGAAACCCAGCATAGGGATATTGTGTGGAAATACAGGTGTTTTCCAACACCAACCACCAATTTTCCTTTTCTCTGGATAGCAACTGGGTGCTCAACAATGCAATTCAATTTTAAAACTATCCAGACTTAGTGACAGATTCCACAGATTTAAGGGTTCAGTCCCCTACAACTGTGCCCATTTCAGAGAACTTCGGTTGTTCTCTTGACCCCCCCTCTTCAGGCTCAATAATTTGTTAGAATGGCTCATTGAACTCAGGAAAACATTTTACTTGTGTTTGCCAGTTTATTATTAGCATGAAGAAGCCAGATTGGAGAGAGATGCACAAGGCAAAATGCCGGGGGTGGACACAGAGCTTCCATGTCCTCTCTGGGCATATCACTATCCTCACATTTTGATGTGTTCACCAATCTGGAAGCTCATCAAATATTGTTGTTCAAGAATTTTTATAAAGCTTAACCTCCAAGCTCTCTTCCACTTCCTGGAGGTCAGTGGGTGGAGCTAAAAATTCCAAACATCTGATCACTTGGTCTTTTTGGTGACCAGCCCCATCCTGAGGCTACATAGGGGCCACCCCCTAAGTCTCCTCATTAGTATAAACTCAGGTATAATAGAATTGGGCTTAAGGAAAGAAAGATTCCAAGAAGCCAAAATAAACCTATGTAATAATAGACAAACATGGTAATTGACCATACCTTTGCTACGCCTCCCATTGGCTGATCAGAGCGATATGCAAATTAACCGCCAACAAAGATGGCGGCTAATTTGCATACTGCAGGCAGGGTGGGACAGCGCAAGCCACCATCCAGGCCCCAGTGTGCGACCTGGGGGCAGGGACGGGGCCCACTCCCGTGTGCTACCCGGGGGTGGGCAGGGGCTCAGGCGAAGGCAAGCAATGCCGATCGCCTCACCTGAGCCCCTGCCTGCCTGCTGGGGACACGGGGCCCTCTCTGAGAGAGAGAGAGAGAGAGAGAGAGAGAGGCGGAATTGGGCACCCCGCATCCCTCCCTGATTGACCACTGTGATTCCAAGCCAGCGAGGGCTGCCTTCAGGCCGCAGCTCCAGGTCCCTCACCCCCACCCCAGGCCCGAGAGCACAGTGCTGGGCAGGGGCACCCAGGGGTTCGGGAATGCAGCACGAGGGGCCGGCACAACGTGGGGGGGACTGTGTTTACACTGCCAAGTTCCCCACTTCTGCCCTGGCCCGCATTCCTCCTCCTTCCCCTCAGAGGCCAAGCTCCTGCCTACATGCTTGCTGGGCAGGCCCAATTGCACCGGGGAGTGAGCCATGGCAATCGGGATGGCCACTTCCTGGGATGGGACAGCCAGACCACGGCGATTCTTGAGGGCGATGAGGCCCGTGGGGCATGCTCAGCCCTCGGGCAGCGGGGGTGGCCAGCCAAGCCAAGTCTGGCTTCAGTGGGACCAGTGGGAGCCCATTGAGGCCACCCCAACCCCCACAGGGCCTGGGCAGACGGTGGCTCAGTGGAGAGCGGTGTCTCCATGCATGGTGCCCAGGGGTGGCTGTGAGCTGCTGCAACTCCACCCCATGCTTCAGGGAGTGGGAGAAGGCTCGCAGCCACCAGCACCCTAGGCTGCATTGCCTGTGCCTCAGCCTGCCAGGTTGGCAGGGTCCAGAGCAGGTGAGCTGCTCCCTTCCCCCAGTGGTAGAACAGGGAGGAGAGCGCTGGGTGCAGGGAGGGGACCTCAGCTGGGATCCTCCTGGTGTGGGGAAGGGGCCCAGCCTGGGCCCGGTGGGGAGCTTAG
>NW_005356635.1:6299035-6311199 GCF_000412655.1 Myotis brandtii
CCAATCAAAGTATAATATGCTAATGATATGCTAAGGCTGCCCAACTGCTCACTATGACGTGCACTGACCACCAGGGGGCAGACGCTCCGACCAGTAGGTTAGTTTGCTGCTGGTGTCCGGCCAATAGGGACTAAGCAAGATGGGCCAGACATGCCCTGGAGCCCTCCCATGGTCCCTCCCCAGCCCTGATCGTGTACTGGTGAAATCCCTTAGCTTAGCCTGCACCCTCTCCCAATCCAGGACCCTTTGAGGGATGTTGGAGAGCTGGTTTTGGCCTGATCCCACAGGCCACTCCCCTTGGGAGGACACCAGATGTAGGGCTCATGGCTGGCTAGTGCTGCAGTGGCACGAGCCTCTCCCAATAGGAACTGATTGGTTGCGAGCCTATGGCAGGCGCAGTGGGGCCGGGATGAGTGGGAGAGGCAGGTAGGAGCTGCAGGCAGTGTTGGACTGAGGGACCCCACCCATGCACGAATTCGTGCACCAGGCCTCTAGTAATATATAAGTAGATGTGATAGAAACCCCTGAGATGAAGAGAGACATGTGGAAAGTAGCAAGCAGAGTGTAAACCAAAATTAATTTTAGACTATAATAAAGAATAAAAAGCATTTATTTGAGCAAAATGAACTGCAGCCTGAGAGACACATATTCAGGGAGCAATCTAAACTGTATTCCCTTCCAGACAATGGGAGACCACCTTTTATACAGAAAGTTCTGGCCCATCCCAATTTTATACAAATGAGGTTTCCAAATTCTGCAGTTGTTATTGATCAATATAGATGCAAATGAAGACACAATTTACTAGGCAGATCTCAGTCCCTCAGTAGAAAGATAAAACCATGGCTTCTCTGCAGTAGTTAACTCAGATGGTAAACAAGAGGGGCATAGTGTGGGGAGCTGAAAGTTTAGTCTGATGTTCTTCCCTGTATACAGAGTACATGAAGAGCCCTTATCAGAAAATGGCCATTAGGCTCTTTTTTAAAAATTTAGATTCTTATTATTCATAAAATTTTAGCCCTTGATTGACCATGGGAAGTTCATCTCAGCAGATAAATTCCTTCTCGGGGCTCATATCAAATAAATCTTTCTTCTTGGGGTCCACAAGAGTGAGATGGCTTAAAGATTAGCTACAGTTTGAACTCAGCAGTTTGAAAAAGACATCTGTATTCAGTAATGGGATGCAGAAAATTAAATCAGGTTGCTGTGGGGTCTTCCTTGACCATCTACCTTGACTCATTTCCATTTCCCATCCAGTCTCTAGGTAATTCTTTGGTTTTCCAAGGCTGGTAGTAACTCCAGATATGAAGATGTTGCAGAAAGATCATGGGACTGGGACTCCAGTCCTCCTGGACTAGGACTAGGAGTCAGGGCCCTCGGCCCCAGGTTTGCCCTTGGTCAAGTTCACTTCCTTCTCAATAAACATGGCATTAGACCAGATAATATTTAAGCAGAGTACAATATGGTAAAAACATGGGCAGTGCTGGAGGTGGGGAGAAATGGAAGGATAAAACACCTCTGAGGGGATTAGATGTATTTACTTCTCATACCATGAGTCTGTGGTTATATTATATTACAGGTCTATAACTTCATTGAATAATAAAAATGATAGAATGAAAATATACTAGAATTATTTTATCTTAGCCTTGTAAAAGGAGTTAATCTTCTGTTGTATCTCTTTACTTCTTTTGTGTGAGAAGTGCAAGCTACTTTCCCTTTTCCCTTATGGGCTAAGATAGAAAATAGCTTTGGGGTGAACGAGATGGGGTTCCTTAAAAGATACATATCATTTAGACCATAGAGAACATGTAAGTAAAGGTTGAGTAATTTATATTGTCTAGGCAAAGGTGACATAGAGAGGCTCTTTATATTTTTGGAGTTGGGGGTGGGGTGGAAATAATGTTGCTGTCCTACCCCATGGTGATCACTGGGAAAAAAGGACAGGACAGAGGAATCCATCCTGACTCAGAGCTTCAGGGCCAGATCTAGGGGCACAGAAAATAAGAGATGGGCTGAAAGGGCTGCCACGTGGGGCCTGGTAGGAATGAGTGCTGAGGGTGCATACTGTTGTCTGTGCAGAGCCACTGTGGCCTCTGCATGGACTGGCATCTTGAGGGCTCCTCACAGCAGACAGGAAACATTTTAAGGCGAACCAACTGTTCTTCAACAGTGATAGCATGTGGCAGAGAGGAATAAAAACAGCACTGAACCAAAGTCTCCCCGAGGTTAAGGATGTCTTGCCAGCCAAACCAGATTTGCACAGTTTAAGAGGGTGCACTTCAAGAGGAAGAATGACCTTCTTGTTGCTAGGCTCAGTGAGAGCTACAGTTTTGTTCACTATGGACACTGAGGGAGAGCAGAGTTTATCACTCCAAAATATGTCTGTTTGGGGGATATTAATTGTTTTAAGCTGGTTATTTTTAAGAAACAAAAGACTCAGAAAGAATTTTCGATATTCTCCCTAACTGCCTAAGATAAGTTTGAGAGAGAACCTGCTCCAGGAAGGGAGCTAGCATCATAGATACTATGGGTTAATATGAACTGAGTGTGATAGCAAGGTCATTTGATGGAAGTCTTCTATGTGTTCCATTGTTAAAGATGATTCAGCAAACATTTGTTTACCAAATATTTCCTTTCATTTTCATGTGGCTTGCCTTCTTCCTCATTGAAGTCCAAACAAACACATACACACACACACACACACACACACACACACACACACACACACACCACATTTTCTTCTTAGCTGAAGATGGCATATAAACCTCAACTGCCAAATTTATCCGTAATTCTTATTATGGACCCCCATATGTACATAAGTTATTAAATTATTTTCTGTTAATCTGTCTCATGTAAATTTGATTTTTAGGCAAACCAGAAGAAGTATGAGGAAAAGAAGAGAAAATTTCCCTTTCCCCACCATATTTTGAATTCTTGGAGCAGTCTATACTGATTAATAAAAATTTTAAATGAAATGTTAAAAATAGACTACTTCAATTTTTGAGAATCTGTAACTATATCATGTTGATGTCTGCAGGCTTTGCTGGAGCCTCTGAGCATTACACTCCAGGCCACTGAACACAGCTTTGTTTCATTTCCTCTCACTGCATGGCATGCCAACTTGTTTTTTTAAAAACTGGAAGAGGGAACAGTGGAATCACCTATTTTTTTAATTTCAAATGTGACTTGTAGATTAAAAAGGGGTTCTATGGGAAGTAACCTCACAGGGTAACCTGATCATAAATTCCTAACTGGGCAGGTAATCACTCTGAGACATAAAACGTCTTTACCTTAAGGCTTATCTTAAGTAAGCCCTGCCCATTGTTTCTCTGCATCTAGATTAACACACTTTTGAAATGCTCCTTGTAATAGCTGACCACCCTTTTAGACCCCTCCTTCTAAAGCATGTAAGAGAGTACACAATCTTAATTATCCTCTAACTCAATCCCTATCTTGCTTTCTCCCACCTTCATGTAATTCTTCTTACAGTTTTCCCCCTTAATCTCAAATGCATATAAGAAACTGCAAACTGTTACTCTCCAAAGCATTTATCTTTCTATTGAGATCTTGCTTTCAGGTGTAGAGTCTATAGGTTTGGACATTCTTATGTCGAAATGTTACCAGACTGGGGCTGGGCCCAGGTGGGTCTGCATAGGGCCTGCTGGTAGTGTGTGGGCTCTTGACTTTCTGTAGGAAAGGTTTCACAACATGAGTCCAGGAGGCTTTTGAGAGTATGTTTATTAAAGCTGGAGACAGTAAAACAAAGTCAGGGCTTAAGGTAGGAGAAGCAACAGGAAAGAGAAAGTCAGGAGAAAGGGGGCCTTGGAGACAGGTTCAGGGGGTTAGCTAAGTCGAGCTGCCACTGCCCGCTGCTCACCTGGTTGCAAGTCTTGGCGGGGGGGACCCTTAGAGTTTAGGAGAAAAACATCAAAGATACAAGGCATGTGCATGCTCTAGTGAGAGTGAGGCATAGATTATTTGTCTTAGGCTTTTTATCTTCCTTTGGCCAGTGGACTCCTAGGGGAGGTCTCTGGGGAGGGTCTTAATAGAATATTCATTTTCTTTTCAGATGTGTTCTTCAAAACATTGATTCATTAACAAGTGTGTAAAGAAGCCAGGGTTATTTTCTGGTTAGTTTTATTTTTAAAGAACGTCATCAGAGAGGTACTGGGACAGAGGCCAGTCTGCCCCAGGACAGTTTGGAATGCGTAAACCATTTGCTTCTAAGTGTCCTTGGTTAGAGACATTAAAACCTTGTAGTTTATTAGCTGGCTGTAAATTGCTCAAGTTTTGTGGCCTTGCCTAATTATTTTGTCTCAGTTTCCCTTATTCTACTTGTCAAGGAATTTCCCTAGTTTTTTACTATCCTGCCTCAGACAGACTATACTGGAGTCATTACATTTTTCTCTAAGGTACATTTTAGCTCAAATGTCTACAATTTTATATGGAACTATTTAATATTTTAAGAATCTCCTGGAAAAGTTATTCATACTACTGTGGGAAAGGGAGAAAATTTATTCTAACCTTCAAGGTTATTTCAGCTGGTCTAATAATCAAATTGACATGAAACAGATTAACAAGAGAAAATAACCAAATCTAATTACATACATACATATGAGAACCCCACATATATGAGAGAGCCAGAGACTTCACATATATGAGAGGTTCAGAGACAGATAAAATGGGGTATGTATGACATCTTGAGCTGAGCAGGCACCTGAGGCTTTAGAAGGGAAAAGGGTCATGGATGGGCTGATAAGAAGAGGAGATATTCAGTAATTATATGTTTTCCCTGCTTCTTAGATAAGTCAAAAGAGGTTATTTTTTTACTAGAGGCCTGGTGCATGAAATTCATGCACGGGGGAGGGGAGGTCCTTCAGCCTGACCTGCACCCTCTCCAATCTGGGAGCCCTTGGATTGGACATCCCTCTCGCAATCTGGGACTTCTGGCTCCTAATCACTCACCTGCCTGCCTGCCCTAACCACTCTGCATGCCTGCCTGATCCCCCTAACTGCCCTGCCCTGCCAGCCTGGTCACCCCCCCTAACTTTCCCCTGCCAGCCTAGTCGCCCTTTTAACTTTTTAAAAAATCTTATCCCCTTCACACACAATTGTATTTGACTTCCTTATGGGCTTCTCCCTCTCACACAATTTTTCTCTCTCCTTTATATAACATTTTTTCCTACTGACTCATCATTTATAAACTTTTCTTCCTCCTAATTTCCTACTTCTGTTCCATCATCCTTCTTCCCATCTTTCTCCTACCCTCCCTCCTTCCCCACATTCCTTCTTTCCTTTATCTTTACCCCTACCCTCCCTCCTCTTTTCCTTCTTTCCCACTTTAATTTTTTTCTTCACTTCCTCCATCAGACCTGCTTTGCTCCCTCCCCCATTTCTTCCTTCTTCCCATTCTCCTTTTAAGCTCTTCCAGCTCCCCTTTAAAACTTTTCTTCCCTCCCTCTTTCTCTCTCAACCACATTCTTCTCTACTTACTTCCACTGTTTTAATATCTATCTATCTGCATAATTATTTACTATTTACACTCAGTGTAACAATTATTTACTATCATTTATTTTTTCTTTTCTGACTCCTACTTTTAAAATCTATCCCCAGTACACAACTATACTTAATTTTCACTATAGCTCCTACAGTTCACTCACACATCCTCTTTCCTTCTTTAACTCTGCTCTCTACTGACTCCTTCATAAAGTTCTTCCCTCCCTCCTTCCCTTCTTAAAGCTTTCATTGGGGGAGGGGGAGCATTAATCCCCAGCCTAGGGCTCAGCCCCGGCCAGGTGTTTGCCATCCCCCCTTCCCCGGCCTCCCTGCCGCTGTCCTGCTCCCATTCCCTTCCAGGGACACCCAGCCCAGCAAGGGTGGCCAAGACCAGCACAGCCCAGGCACTGCTGCCACAAAGCAGGAGCACCTCCACCCAGAAGGCCTCGGACAGTCCTCCACTCTGTCCCGGACCCGTGGGCACCTCCCCGCCAACGGCCCGCATCGGGGGTCACCGCCCTCCTCCTGCGTGTGGTCAGGGCTACCTGCTCTGCACTGCCTGCACCCCACCCCTCACCAGGCACACCTGCTCCCCGGCCCCATGGTCGCCACCCCCTCCCGCATGCAGCCCTGCGTTTCCTTCCCTTTTCCATTCCTGTGTCTTTTGTTCCCTTTCTGTATTTGTTTCTCCTCTCGGCCTGTCTGCATGCAGGCCTGCCTTCCTCTCCCTCTCCTTTCTTATCCCCTCCTATAGTATCCTATCCTACCATGGGCCTTGCAGCTGCCTGAGCAGAGGGCGGGGACACAGCCTGCTGATCCAGTTGTGATGTGACGCTGTAATGGACAATTAGCATATTCCTCTATTATATATATAGACAATAACTCCTATTATGGCAAGGTCCCTAATTTAAAATTCTTCTATGAAGTTAAGAGGTAGGAGAGAAGTTTCTCTTGAGCTGGCAAGCTCAAAGTAATACTCCATACGACAGAGGCACATGTTAGGGTAACTCATTCTGAAACCCTACATACTCACTATGTTCACTATGTACTGTCCCCCCTCACTTTACTTATTTATTTTTATTGTTAACAGTATTACAGATGTCCCCCATTTTTCTCCCTTGCCCCCCTCTACCCAGCCCCTGCCCTACTCCAGGCCTTTAACACACCATTGTCTGTGTCAATGGGTTATGCATATATGCATGTAAGTCCTTTGGTTAATCTCTTCCAGTTCCCCTCCCACCCTCTCCTCTGAGATCTGTCAATCTGTTCCATGCATCCATGCTTCTGGATCTACTTTGTTCATCAGTTTATTTTGTTCATTATATTCCACTTATAAGTGAGATCATGTGATACTTGTCTTTCTTTGACTGGCTTATTTCTCTTAGCATAATAATCTCCAGGTCCACCCATGCTGTCTAAAAGTATAAGAGAGACTTCTTTTTTACAGCCACATAATACTCCATTGTGTAAATGTGCCACAGCAGCTTTTTTATTCATTCACCTACTGATGGGCACTTGGGCTGTTTCCAGATCTTAGCTACTGTAAATAATGCTGCTATGAACATAGGTGTGAACATATTCCTTCTGATTGGTGTTTAAGGATTCTTATAATATATCCCCAGAAGTGGGATCACTGAGTCAAACAGAAGTTCCATTTTTAATTTTCTGAGGAAACGCCATACTGTTTTCCATAATGGCTGCACCAGTCTGCATTCCCACCAGCAGTGGACTAGGGTTCCCTTTTCCCCACATCATTGCCAGCACTTGCTATTTGTTGACTCATTAACGGTAGGCATTCTGGCAGGTGATACCTCATTGTTGTTTTAATTTGCATCTCTCTGATGATTAGTAACAATGCACATTTTTTCATATGTTTCTTGGCCATCTGTATGTCCTTTTTGGAGAAATGTTATTCAGGTCCTTTGCTCATTATTTGTCTTCCTTTTATTGAGTTGTATGAGTTCTTTATATATTTTGGAAATTAACCCCTTATCAGATGTATCAGTGGCAAATATGTTCTCCCATAGAGTGGGCTCCCTTTCACTTTGATGATGGTTCTTTCTGCTGTGCAGAAGCTTTCTAATTTGATGTAGTCTTATTTATTTATTCATTCATTCATTCATTCATTCATTCATTCATTTATTTTTCCCTTTGTTTCTCTCTCCCTAGGAGATATATCAGTGAAAATTCTGCTATGTAAGATGTCTGAGATTTTGTTGCTTATGACTTCTTCTAGGATTTTTATGGTTTTATGACTTACATTTAAATCTTTTATACATTTTGAGTTTATTTTTATGTATGGTGTAAGTTGGTGGTCTAGTTTCATTTTTTTGCATATATCTGTCCAATTTTCTCAGTACCATTTATTAAAAAGACTATCTTTACTCCATTGTGTGCTCTTGCCTTCTTTGTCAAATATTAACCGACTATAATGGCATGGCTCTATTTCTGGGTTCTCTGTTCTGTTCCATTGATCTATATGCCTGTTCTTGTGCCAGTACCAGGCTGTTTTGATTACAATGGCTTTGTACAATAGTTTGATATCCAGTATTGTGATCCCTTCAACTTTGTTCTTCTTTCTTAACATTGATGTGGTTATTTGGGGTCTTCTTTGATTCCATATAAAATTTTGGAGTATTTGTTCTAGATCTGTGAAATACTCAGTGATATTTTAATAGGGATCATATTGAATCTGTAGATAGCTTTGAGCAGTATGAACATTTTAATGATGCTAATTCTTACAATTCATGAACACTATATTTTTCCATTTGTTTGTATTTTCTTCTATTTCTTTTTTCAATTCTCTATCATTTTCTGAGTACATGTCTTGTACCTTCGTGGTTAAGTTTATTGCTAGGTGTCTTATTTTTTTGTTTGTTTGTTTGTTACAATGGTAAATGGGGTTGATTTTTTTTTAGTTTCTCTTTCTTTGAGTTTATTATTGGTATGTAAAAGTACCATCAATTTCTGGGTGTTAATTTTGTATCCTTCTGTGTTGCCAAATTCATTTATTAAATCTAATACTTTTTTTGGTGGAGTCTTTAGGGTTTTCTATGTACAATATTATGTCATCTATGAATAAGGACAGTTTTACTTCCTTCTTTCCAATTTGGATGCCTTTTTTTTTCTTGTCTGATTACTGTGGCTAGAACTTCCAGTACTATATTAATAAGAGTGGTAAAACTGGACATTCCTGTCTTGTTCTTAAGGGAAACATTTTTGTACTTTTAGTGGATTAAATATTTCATTTATTTTCTAGCTTAACACCACAGTATTAATTCCCAAAGGATTTATATATTTTTTTATATATGACTGTGTAACCTAGTCAAATTTGTATAGTCCATATAGCTTAGAGTGTCAGTCATTCAAACAATAGTTAGGGTGTTAGCCTTACTCTGGGTCAGGCATTGGTCTTGGCATGGAAGATAGAGTAGTATAGAACAGAACATGGCTTCTCCCTCAAGGAACCTGCTTGTCTGGAAAAGATCACAAGACACTAAAAAAGCAGAGATGAGGAAGATCTGAGCCAATTTTAGTTGCTATCACTAATATTGGGAGATGTAAAGTCATAAACAAATGTCAACAACCAAACATAGAATCAGCCCATGAAATCAATAGTTCTCATGCAGGCACTGATGCTCAGATGTTATATGTGTTGAGTGTTTGAGTCAAGATTACTTGGGTTTGAATTCCAATTCCACCACTTAGCAGCTGTGTAATGTAAACACTAAACCCCAAATGCCTCAGCTTCCTTGCCTGTGAAATGAAAAGAATGACTACTCAAGAGAGATTTAAATTAGATAGTACAGGCAAAGTGTAATGCTAAGCAGGATTGTTCTATAAATTTAGCTTTATTGAATTAATAGCAATGAGCCCAAAATTTGTAGACCAATTAGGTAACGAATGTATTTTTGTTATGTTCAAATCAAGAGTTGAGCCATTTAATAAAGAGTTATAGGTTTAGAGGAGATGAGATTTACCACATTTCTCTTAACTCTCTGGATCTTGATTCATATCAGAATCACCTGGGGGATTTTTTAATTGATGTCCAGACTCCAACTCCAAAGGCTGATGCAATTGGTGTGGAGGGTGCCTTGGGCTTCAAGATTTTTAACCATAAATTAATGTGCAGCCAGGGTTGCCACCCACAGGTCTAATTAAATATGCAGAGTGAGCTGATCTGTTCTTGGGTCACAGGTAACTAATATAGTTGCTAGTGGCTTTCCCCTTATACACCCTCATTCTGAGTGAGCAGTTGTCTTGAAAACAACCGGTGGGCGAGACAGTTACATCCACCAACTGGTGCTAACAATTGGACTGAGGCACCTATAATTATAACCACATGAGGCATTTGTGTGTCCTTATAGTACCAAAGCATATTCCTCATCCAGAAACTGTGAGAGGCCTCCAACAGCTGGAATTAGAAAGGTGGATTTACAGGGGCAGCTCCCATAGCCCAGCCTAGAGACTTTGGGCAAATCAGTCTGCCTGTTTCATTTTGGTTTGTTATCTGTGGAGAATGTTCTTCCTGCATACCCCACAGAACTATTGTTAGGTCCATGATAATTATGTTGATAAAGCACTTTGTAAACATAAAATAATATATGATTGAAATATAATTCTTAGTAGAGATTAGACATTTGCACTTTTTAAAACTGTAAAAACGGCTATTTTGTAAATTATAGTTTCTGCTATCCAAAGCTACATTTTCTATTGCATTACAGCAAAACTATGATGATTGAGACCATTTGCTATGGCAATTCTATGCATTAAATTTCACAAAGGCAATTCACTAAACTATGTAATAAAAATATTTTTAAAAGCAGATCCTAAAATTGAATGCAAAAAGAAGCAAATGAATCCCTGTATCAAATTATTATCAAGATTTTTTTGCAGTCCCTTTTGACCTTAGAATATGTCTCACTAAGTTAGGATTGTGTTCAGTAACTTGAATTACTCTGTTCCATACTGGACACAGTACCCTGATTGCTCATCTTTAGTGTCCTTATATTTCAAAGAAAAAAAAATGGACTGCAACAAAATCTAAGCTCTAGTTTATAGATTAATGATAGCAATATTAGAATTATAATTCTAAAGCTATTTGTATATTGTAAAGCAAAAAAGTAAATATGTTATTCAAAACCAAAATTTGCAGTGTGGTCATGTAGAATGTTCTTGGTCTTAGAAGATGCCTATTGAAAGTTTTCCAGTGAAACCTCATGATGTATGCAACTTTCTTTTAAATAATTCAGAAAAAAAGGCATGTGAAAAACATAACACAAAGGGAGCAAAATATGACCAATCAATGAATCTAGTTAAAGGATGAATAGTGATCATTATACAATTCTATTTTTTTCAAGTTTTCTAAATTCAAAATTTTTCAGGATAAAAAATATTTAGAGTTTGATCGGTAGCGGGAGCAGAGAGCGGACCCCAGAAAGCCCTGAGCAGCCCCACCGCCGCCGCCGGCCTAGTTACCATCACACCCCGGGAGGAGCCACAGCTGCCACAGCTGGCCCCAGTCACCATCACCGCAACCATGAGCAGCGAGGCCGAAACCCAGCAGCCGCCCGCTGCCCCCACCCTCAGCGCTGCCAACACCAAGCCCGGCACCACCGGCAGCTGTGGCCCAGGTGGCCTCACATCAGCGGCGCCTGCCGGCGGGGACAAGAAGGTCATCGCAACGAAGGTTTTGGGAACAGTAAAATGGTTCAATGTAAGAAACGGATATGGTTTCATCAACAGGAATGACACCAAGGAAGATGTATTTGTACACCAGACTGCCATAAAGAAGAATAACCCCAGGAAGTACCTTCGCAGTGTAGGAGATGGAGAGACTGTGGAGTCTGATGTTGTTGAAGAAGAAAAGGGGGCAGAGGTAGCAAATGTTAATTCAGATCTTAAGTAATTAAAGAAATAATTCTGGAAAAGATAACACTAAAATTTAAATGTGAGCAGAATTACCAGAATAGTGAGAGTGGGGAGAAGAATGAGGGGTCCCAGAGTGCTCCCGAAGGCCAGGCCCAACAGCGCCGGCCCTATCGCAGGCGACGGTTCCCACCTTACTACATGCGGAGACCCTGTGGGCGACGACCACAGTATTCCAACCCTCCTGTACAGGTAGAAGTGATGGAGGGTGCTGACAACCAGGGTGCAGGAGAACAAGGCAGACCAGTGAGACAGAATATGTATAGGGGCTACAGACCACGATTCCGCAGGGGCCCTCCTCACCAAAGACAGCCTAGAAAAGACGGCAATGAAGAAGATAAGGAAAATCAAGGAGATGAGACCCAAGGTCAGCAGCCACCTCAACGTCGGTACCGCCGCAACTTCAACTACCGACACAGACGCCCAGAAAACCCTAAACCACAAGATGGCAAAGAGACAAAAGCAGCCGATCCACCAGCTGAGAATTCCTCCGCTCCCGAGGCTGAGCAGGGCGGGGCTGAGTAAAAACTGCCGGCTTACCATCTTTACCATCATCCGGTTTAGTCATCCAACAAGAAGAAATATGAAATTCCAGCTATAAGAAATGAACAAAAGATTGGAGCTGAAGACTAAGTGCTTGCTTTTTGCCCCTTGACCAGATTACTAGAACTTATCTGCATTATCTATGCAGCATGGGGTTTTTATTATTTTTATCTAAAGATGTCTCTTTTGGAGAACCCGCG
>NW_005356635.1:6311449-6313418 GCF_000412655.1 Myotis brandtii
TGCAGACCGAGGGGAGAAGTTCCTCAAACCCCGTGCAAACCGAGGGAAGGGACCGTGGGGAGGCCGGAGGCTGCGTTCAGGGGGAGGATCTGAAGGCAGAGGTAGGCGTCCGAAATGGAGGAGGGTTCTGATGATCGACCCTCAAAGAGGAAGGCGGGTGATGGGAGATCTCAAAGGCTGATGGCAGAGGCCGAGGAGCGACCAAATGTTGAGAAGTCCCCTCCCCGGAGGGGAATCTGAAGGGTGTAGGAGTGTGGGGGTGCTGGGCCCCTAGGGCGAGCGAGCTGCTGCGACAGGGGCGCCAGCACTGGGGTGAGGGAGAGTTGAGGCCGTCAACAGGCTGCAGTGATGCTGAACCGCGGGCCCAGGGCACTCCCTCCGGTGGTCCCCCGCTGACCTCCGCCTTGTCCTGACTCCGCTCCATTAAGTGGCAGGAGGTTTGCCCGGCGGGGTTCTCGGTGGTTGAGCATCACCGATGGGTTCCCGGCCAGGGCACATGCCCGGGTTTCAGGCTCCATTCCCAGTGGGGGGCGTGCCTGAGGCAGCCGATCAGTGATTCTCATCCTTGACGTTTCTCTCCTCCTCCCTTCTTCTCGGAAATCAATAAAAATATATTTAAAAAGAAAAAAAAAATAAAGATGTCTCTTTTGGGTAATGACAACGTGTTTTTAAGAAAAAAAAAAGCCTGGTTTTTCTCAATACACCTTTAAAGGTTTTTAAAATTGTTTCATATCTGGTCAAGTTGAGATTTTTAAGAACCTCATTTTTAAATTTGTAATAAAGTTTGCAGCTTGATTTTTTCAAAAAAGTCAACAAACTGCAAGCACCTGTTAATAAAGGTCTTAAATTTAAAAAAAAAATTTAGAATAGTAATATATCTTATTTAGCATTTTATAAAACATTTTTTGCTATTTAACTCTAATCAGAATACATTATTTGTATCAGTAAAAATAAGCTAGATTTTGCTTCAGTAAAAAGCAGCATCAAAATATCAAGGGCTTAGAAAATCAAAGGTTTATTTTTTGTTCAAGCCATTTACCCATCACAGTCAACACAGAGAGTCCATGCAAGAACAGAAAGAGGGCTATGGGGAATCTTTCACAAATAGATATGCTTGATTGGAAATGTCACACACATTAATCATATAACCCAACTCACCCCTAAAGAAAATCTGATGAGCAATATTAACAACTGCTTTGTTCATATGTTTTATGCCACAGAAGTTCACAGATGTGGGAAGTTAACATAGTGTAGTGATTCTGTAGCCAGATTATCAGTTGCAGGCCAATTATTTACCAACTAATCTTAGGCAAGTTACTTAATTTCTTTGTGCCTCAGTTACATCTTGTGTAAAACTTGGACCTAATAATACCAACTGGGGA
Source organism: Myotis brandtii (assembly GCF_000412655.1). Taxonomy (NCBI): domain Eukaryota; kingdom Metazoa; phylum Chordata; class Mammalia; order Chiroptera; family Vespertilionidae; genus Myotis; species Myotis brandtii. Next base: position 6,312,832 of record NW_005356635.1, read on the forward strand.
AACAATAGGTGATTTAACATAGTTAAAGCATTTAGAACAGTAGCTGGCATATTACTATCATCAACATATTTTCTAGTATGAAACTCAGTATAATTACAAAAATGTTTTAATGCCCCTCTGACAAATCAAACAGTACAAATATTTACACAGAAAAGTTTCTCTCTCACATCTGAGTCTCATCAACCAGTTTTCCACCCCAGACACCAGGGGTCCTCAAACTTTTTAAACAGGGGGCCAGTTCACTGTCCCTCAGACCGTTGGAGGGCCGGATTATAGTTTAAAAAAAAAAACTATGAACAAATTCCTATGCACACAGCGGCGGCAAAAACACCCAGCGGGCAAGATAAATGTTTTCGGCGGGCCGCATGTGGCCCACGGGCCGTAGTTTGAGGACCCCTGCCAGACACAATTGCTACCAGCTGTGGCATTTATGACTTTACTAGAGGCCCGGTGCACAAAAATTTGTGCACTTGGGGGGGGGGTCCCCCCCAGCCCGGCCTTTGCTCTCTCACAGTCTGGGACCCCTCGGGAGATAACAACCTGCTGGCTTAGGCCTGCTCCCGGGTGGCAGAGGGCACGCCCAATCC
>NW_005356635.1:6314568-6334540 GCF_000412655.1 Myotis brandtii
CCTGTTTGCTTCAGTGCATGGCTGCCGGCCGCCATCTTGGCTGACAGTTAATTTGCATAAGGATATGCTGATTAGCCAATGGGAAGGGTAGCGGTCGTATGCTAATTACCATGTTTCTTTTTTATTAGTGTAGATAGCCTTTCCGCCACAAATCCCTAGTTCGTTTCTCTGCTTCTGATAATGAAACATTTTCTTTGTCAGCTGACATGATGTTGAACCTTGCTAGGGACTTCAGAGGAAAAATGGGCTTCTCTTCCTGCTTCTGGTTCGCTTTCTGTTCTTGTTCCTGTGGTGCTGGGTGGGTGTGTGGGAGAGAAAATGATGAAGCTCACCCTAGCAAGTTCCATGGATGCCCCAGGTGGTTTCCCCAGGGCCAGCTCAGAAACACCCCTGTCACCAGCTTCCTGGCAGTGTCCCAAGGACTGCAATTTGTGGACCAGCCAGCTTCCCTTCAGGTTCCACAGCACTCTCCATCGGCAATTTCCCAGTGAATTTCATCAACAGCCTCAACAAGTGATTCCTGCTAGCCTCAGACTCCTGGTTCCTTTGTGGAATTTTCTGCTTGTCAGTCCTTGTCTGTGACTCCCAGCCTGTAACCCATGGACCAACTCTGACATGAGGTAACCCAGCAAAACATTACATCATTCAGGGGCTGCCTCCTCTCCAAGGAGGTCTGGGCTCAGCTTTGAGGAGCCCTGCCTTCCAAGTCCATGCCTTCCTTGGATACTCTTTCTCAGCATTAGGGTATTCATCAGAGGTCTCTTATTCCCACTTAATAAATAACTAGAAGCCCAGTGCACAAAAATTTGTGCACTTGGGGGCGTCCCTCAGCCTGGCCTGTGCCCTCTCCCAGTCTGGGACCACTGGGGGGATGTCCACCTGCTGGCTTAGGCCCACTCCCTGGGGCATCAGGCCTAAGCTGGCAGTCAGACATCCCTCTGGCAGCCCGGGAGCCCTTGGGGGATGTCCACTTGCCAGCGGGGACCAGGCCTAAGCTGCAGTCGGACATCCTTAGCGCTGCTGAGGAGGTGGGAGAGGCTCCCGCCACCACCACTGTGCTGGCAGCCATCAGCCTGGCTTGTGGCTGAGCAGAGCTCCCCCTGTGGGAGCACACTGACCACCAGGGGGCAGCTCCTGCATTGAGTATCTGCCCCTGGTGGTCAGTGTGTGTCATAGTGACCAGTCATTCCCAGTCATTCCCTGTCATTCTGCTGTTAGGGTCAATTTGATTATTAACCTTTGATTATATAGGATAGAGGCCTGGTGCACGGGTGGGAGCCGGCTGGTTTGCCCTGAAGGGTGTCCCGGATCAGGGTGGGGGTCCCGCTGGGATGCCTGGCCAGTCTGGGTGAGGGGCTGAGGGCTGTTTTCAGGCTGGCCACACCCCCTTCAGGGTGGGGTCCCCACTGGGGTGCCTGGACAGCCTGGGTGAGGGGCTGATGGCTGTTTGCAGGCTGGCCAAGCCCCCCAGCGGGGACCCTCACCCCATGGGGGTGTGGCCAGCCTGAGTGAGGGGCTTGAGGCCGTTTTCAGGCTGGCCACAGCCCCTGGTGACCCAAGCTCCCAGCCTCTCCTTTTTTTCTTTTTTCTTTTTCTGGGATTTATTTATCTTCTATAATTGAAACTTTGTAGCCTTGAGCAGAGCCAAGGGCCGGCAAGGGCAGGCGGAAGCTTGGCTTCCTCCATCACCGGGGGCAACCCAAGCCCCCTGCTTGCTCCAGCTCCATGGCAGCCACCAGCTTGGTTGGGTTAATTTGCATACTCGCTCCTGATTGGCTTGTGGGCATGGCTTGTGGGTGTGGCTTGAGCATAGCGGAGGGATGGTTAATTTGCATGTTTCTCTTTTATTAGATAGGATTATTCTTTATATTAAACCTTCACTATGCAAATTATTGTGTGATTTCTGTCTCCTGAATGGACCCTGGCAGATAGAACAGCTTCTTGTCATAATCTTCTGGAGATATTCTATGCCTATAGGAGTGTATGTATACACCTTTTTTGTTACATAAATAGTAATATTCTGAATAGTGTTTTTTGAACTCATCAATCAATTCATATCAGCACACATAGCTTTATTTCATTCCATATTATGTAGATATGTCATAATATGTTTAATCAGCTTCCTATTAATGGGGAATTAAATTTTTTCCAGTCTTTTCTCTCCACAAATACTGTAATAGTATTTTTATTTGGTTGGCCGATATGCTCATGTGCAAGCATATCTTACCTGAAAAATTACTTCCTGGAAAAGAACCTACCTTCTTAAATTCTCTCCAAACTATCTGCATGCCTAGCGCTGCCACCTTATTATAGGCATTCTTCATTTTTTAAGTGAAATATTTTTTATTAATTAGAATTAAGAAATCATTTTGCATATATTTTAATTGCTTAAAGAACATGTAAAATCAGTGAAAAACATATCCCAAGGAAGATTATCATCAGTTTATTTGAGACAGGCATGCCCATGCACATATACACACACACAAAATTCCTCTGTATGTCCCCAGAGTAAAATTTCTTTTTGAGAATCCATTATACACGTTTAAAAGTTAATAACATTTCCTCATATAGTGACAAAATGGCCACTAAAATAATACCATAAAAACAGATGAAAATATTTGAGTGTATTCTGAACTACTCCCAGATATAACTTGATTCAGCATTTCACTTCCTCAGTTAAATGACTGTATCATGTGCTATCTTTTGCCATTGCCACTTTTTTTGGTATTCCTGTTTCCCTTCTTCTTTCCTTCCTTCCTTCCTTCCTTCCTTCCTTCCTTCCTTCCTTCCTTCCTTCCTTCCTTCCTTCCTTCCTTCCTTCCTTCCTTCCTTCCTTCCTTCCTTCCTTCCTTCCTTCCTTCCTTCCTTCCTTCCTTCCTTCCTTCCTTCCTTCCTTCCTTCCTTCCTTCCTTCCTTCCTTCCTTCCTTCCTTCCTTCCTTCCTTCCTTCCTTCCTTCCTTCCTAGCTGCCTCCTGCATGAGCCCTGACCAGGGCCCAGGCCAGGGAGGAGCCTGCAACCAAGGTACATGTCCTTGACCAGAATCAAACCTGGGACCCTTTGTCTACAGGCCAAGACTCTATCCACTGAGCCAAACTGGCTAGGGCAGTATGCCTGTTTTCTTTCTTTTTTTTTTAATTTTGTTTTAGTGCTTAAAGTATTACAAAGAGTAGTACGTATGTCTCCTTTTTGTTTTCCCCTTGACCTTCCCTCAGCCTCCCCTCCCCCCCAGGGTCTTGTGTCCATTGGTTATACTTATATGCATGCATACAAGTCCTTTGGTTGATCTCTTACCCCCCCAACCCTCCCCAGCCTTCCTACTGTAGTTTGACAGTCTGTTTAATGCTGCTCTGCCTCTGTATCTATTTTTGTATAGTTTGACAGTCTGTTCGATGCTGCTCTGCCTCTGTATCTATTTTTGTTCATCAGTTTATAATGGTCTTTATTATCCATAAATGAGTGAGATCATGTGCTATTTTTCTTTCATTGACTAGTATGCCTGTTTTCTTAATCATCAAAACATCTTTTAGTTTTCCTCCCCCTATTCTCTATCCAGTAAATTGTAAATCCTATTATTCTTTTTCTTCCCACTTTTAAAAAAAAATTTCAGTTACAGTTGACATTCAATATGATATTAGGTTCAGGTATACAACCTAGTGATCAGTCATTTATATAACTTATTAAGCCCCTGATAAGGCTAGCACCCATCTAACACCATACATAGTTATTGCAATATTATTGACTAAGTTCTCTAGGCTGTACTTTACTTGATTATTTTGAATTTACCAGTTAATACTTCTTAATCTCTTCATCTTCTCATCCAGCCCCCAAACCCCCTCTTACCTTCCCCTCCTTTTTTTGAAATGAGCTGTATTGAGATAAAATTTCTGTACAGTGAAATTCACACTTTGAAGGTTTAGTTTTGACAAATGTATACTGTTGTCTAATCACCACCACAATAAAAATACTGTATACAGTATTTCTGCCACCCCAGAAAGTTATTTGTGGCCCTTTGTAGTCAACTCTCCCTCACCCCAGCCCCTGGTAATCACTGATCTGATTTCTATACCAATAGCTCTGTCTTTTTCAGCACATCATAGCAATAAAATCATATATAGTATGAAGTCTGCCTTCTTTCACTAAACATAAGTCTTTCAAGATTCACTCATGTTCTAATATCAATAGTTCCTTCCATTTTCATTACATAACATCCCATTTATAAATGTACGATTTATTTATCTATCAGTTAATACTTCCAATTTTTGGTGAATATAAACATTTCTGTAAAGGTCTTTGTAGAGTTATGTTTTCATTTTTCTTAAGTAAATAATTAGGAGTGGGATTGCTAGGTTGTATGGTGTCAGAGACAGAGCTAGAGCCCTGCACGAGCACTGCTGCTGAGTCATGTATTCCTCTAAATTCTTCCCGACTACGTCAGGGCAGGTTCCTTCTCGAACCCTGCCCACTGTACTAACTGTTGGGAACTTAGTCCAAGTTCCTCCTTTATCCTTTGCTCAGTAGTAACAGGTGTGAGGCCCAAGCCCCCCTCCCTGGGGCTGGACCTCCTTGGATGTCAGGTCTTAGACAGAGAAGCCATGAGAGGTTGTGGGCATATAAGAATGAATCTATATTGCAGAAGCCAGTGACTACATAGCCATTAGACAAAACAGTTCTTTACAGCAAAGTCCATACAGGCAGGCATCCAGACACTGGCTGGTTAACATAATTGCCCCACATAGTAGCATTAATCTCTGCACCCACAGCTATTATCTGAGCAGCCGCATGCTGCCCCCTAGACTCACCACCTCACATTGTAGCGGTACCTAAGCTCTCTGGCTCAGCATCTTCTCCAGTCTCTCCTGCCCAGCACTCTGGTTAATATGGTAGCTATACCTGAGCTCTCTATGAGCTCTTAGCCTTACATCATGGCAGTACCAGCTTTCAGCTCCATCTGAGCTCTCCTCTTTCCTGCACACATAGGAGCTACATTCTCTGTCCTACCACCTCTGCTTCTCACACTAGCTAGTCAGTAATTCCAGAGACAAAGAAGGCTAGTTGCCAACAGTGACATCAAGCATTTGGCTATAGAAGGACACAGCTTACCGTGAGATTGCTGTGGCCTTGCAACTGTGTATAGTATCTTAGCCTAGGTGCAGAGTGGCCTTGGACAGTCCGATGAATTGACAACAAGGCCTCTGTGCTTTAATTGGTCTTAACTATTAGGCACCTCTGGCATAATTCCAACATATGGAATGTGTATATTTAACTTTGTACAAGGCTGCCAAACTGTTTTCCAGAGCGACTGGGCCATTTTCCATTCCCACCAGCAACAAATGAGAATTTCTGTTGTTCTTCATCCTCACCAGCATTCGGCCTTCTTTATATATAGTGGAATTACTACAATTGTCTCTGGAGTGATCTCTTAGTTACAGACCTTTCAAACTCTGATCCATCCTTCAAACTGAAACCAGAATGAGCCTTAAAATTCTATCCATTCTTTTTTTTCCTTTTTATTGAATGTATTGGGGTGACTCTGGTTAACAAAATTATACAGGTTTCAATTGCACAATTACACAACACATCATCTGTACACAGTATTGTGTGTTCACCACCCCAAGTCAAGTCTTCTTCCATCACCATTTGTCCCCTCATACCCTCCTCCACTTCCCCCGGCAATCACCACACTGTTGTCAGTGTCCATGAGTTTTTTCTCCTTTTTTCTTTTTCGCTCAAGCCCTTCACCCTTTCTACCCAGCCCCCCAACACCCTCCCAACAGCTGTCAGTCTGCTCTCTATGAGTCTGTCTCTATTTTTCTTGTTAGTTCATTTTGTTCATTAGATTCCACATATGAGTAAAGTTGTATGGTACTTGCCTTTCTCTGACTGGCTTATTTCACTTAGCATAATATTCTCCAGGTCCATCCATGCTGTCACAAAGGATAAGATTTCCTTCTTTTTTATGGCCAGCAGTATTCCATTGTGTAAATGTACCACAGCTTTTTTATCCACTCACCTACTGATAGACATTTGGGATGCTTCCAAGTATCCAAATATTGGCTATTGTAAATAATGCTGCAATGAACATAGGGGTAGTCTTTCAAATTAGTGTTTTGGGTTTCTTTGGATAAATTCCCAGAAGTAGAATCTCTGAGCCATAAGGCAGTTCCATTTTTAATTTTTGAGGAACCTCCATACTGTATTCCACAGTGGCTGCACTAGTCTACATGCCCACCAACAGTGTATGAGGGTTTCTTTTTTCCACATCCTCTCTAACACTTGTTTGTTGATTTATTGATGATAGCCATTCTAACAGGTATGAAGTGATATCAAAATGCTATCCACTTTTAAGTGGCTCTGACTTCCTCAGGATAAAGTCCAAACTCTTTAGCCTGACATACACAGGACCTTTTGAGCTCTGGGCTCCTTCCTCAGCCATCCTCCCAATTACATTCCTTGTATCCCACTTTGTAGCCAGACGCAGCCAGCTCCACTGGTCCCAAGCTGCAGAGTGGCCACTTTTTCCCAACTCAGTTCTCTGTGCAGCCCGATGAAGTTATTTGGGCAGAGCATTTATTTTCCACTTTGAATTCCCAAAATGAAATCACCCTCTGAATGTTAGGTACTGTTGGTGAATATACAACTGAATGTCTACCGAGTAATCTTTTTCAACTACTTTTTTAAAAATATATGTATATTTTTAAAATTAATTTCAGAGAGGAAGGCAGAGATAGAAACATCAATGATGAGAGAGAATAATTGATTGGCTTCCTCCTGTATGCCCCACACCCAGCCTGCAACCTGGGCATATGTCCTGATCTGGAATCGAACCATGACCCTCTGGTTCATAGGCCGACGCTCAACCCCTGAGCCATGCCAGCCGGGCACTTTTTCAACTATTTTTAATGAAAAAGTTCAAAAATTCAGGAAAGTAGAAAAACTAGTAGATAATTCTAGAGAAATGAACATCCAGGTTGAATTAAACAATTGTTAACAGGTTGTCACATTTGCTTCATTTATCAATCTATCTTACATCCATACTTCTTCTCCCTCCCCATCTCCTCCTCCTCCTGCTAAATCATTTCAGATTTCAGATTTTTGTTAAACCATTTGCTAAATGCATTTCAGGTGTATATATCTCCTAAAAATTAGAACAACTTCCTTTATAACTATACCGTTATTACACCCAAAATAAATTAAAAACAACCTTCCAATATTATCTATTTTCATGTTTTTCTAATTGTCCCCAAAATGTATTTCAACGTATTGTTTTCCAAACAATCAAGTGTCATACATTGCACTTATGTATCAGTAAACATTTAACTTTGCTTGAGTCTCAGTTTGCCCAGCTAGTTGCCATGACTAGTTCTGTCCCCACCTTTCCAAGCAATCTCCCATAAACCCCAGCTCTATTCAAGGTTCCTGTGCCTGCTGTACTTTCACAAAGCCTATGCTTAAATCTATTGAGGATTCAACATTTCGTATTACAAACTTTTAGCTGAACTTTTCTATTTCCCCAACTAGACTTTAAGCATAGCATCTTGGGGGCAAGAAATGGCTCATTTGCCTCCCTGCTAGGTAATAATTGTCCAAAACACATTTAAAGAATCAATGATGGAATGCAGCTTCTCGGTCCTTCACTGTGAAGAGCTGGAATAAATAAATGGACTCTGGAGGGCTTGGAGCCAGGGAGAAGGGAATAAAAGGCAGGCAAGACAAGTCTATTCCTAATATGGACTATTGCTTGAGGAGCTTTGAATATGAGTTGTATGTTCCTTCCCTTCTCTCAGTAGACAAAATGCTAGATGGTTACCATTAGTTGGAGATGGACCTAAAGTCTAGTGGCACTATAGACATTTGGGGCCAGATAATTCTAGAGAAAGAATTTTAAACACAAAAATCAAGGATTCTTCACCCTAATGGCCCATTTCTGTTTACACAGCTGTTCTACTGTTGCTTTTCTAATGTGTTTTTAAGGAAATATGCACTCCCAGTGGGTACCTAGATTGAACCATGACCACCACTTTATGCCCATGGTCAGTGGAGTAAATCACAGTTCACCCACTGAACTCCTTGGGTGAAATTTCTCTCTGAATGTTAGCTTTTGCTGCATTCAAACTTTTGTCTTTGTGGCAAACATTTTGGTAAATTTCTTTTAGATACTTCCTTTTTCTCCACTTCCCATCATCTGTGGATTAATTCCAGGATCATATTTTAACTCTGATTTTAAAGTGACTCAGAGACTGCACACCAAGACTATTTTAAGTGGAGTGTTTCCTCCTGAGTCACCTTGTCTACTGATAGCAGGCATCCTGCGGATTTCCTCAGCTCTGCTAGAGAGAATGGGAAGCCAAGGCCAGGGACAGCCAATGAGCATAAACCCAGTGACTCTTCCCGGTTCCTGGAGGACTAGCAAGAAAATCCTGATTTAGTAAGAATTCCTTGGCAAGAAAATTGGGAATTTACTGGAGACAAATGACTTCAGAAGTGCTTTTAATGAGTACAATTTTTTTTTAAGCAGGCATGTTAAAAAAGAGTTTTCTTAAGAATGAAATTAAGCAAAATTTTTAGTTGCCCAGGAAGAATTCATTAGATATTTTTGTTAATGCGATAACCAAAGACAAGGAAATTGCTTACTTCCCCTTTTCACAGTTTTATCAAGGTTTCCAGCTTGTCATCTCTTCTTTATTCTCTTCTGTCACCCTTACTAAACAGTCTTCCTTCATAACTACCTGTGTCATGAAAACATCACCAGCAACATCTTTTGGAGTGTGACCAAGACTGAGGAATACTAGCCATGCATGTTGCTCTTCCCCAACCCCGTCTTCACAGAAGACATCAGTAATCTATCTAGCTAACAGCCGACTGTATATCTCTCCCACCAAAACCAGTGTGTCTTCAAAATAACACTGTAGGAATCAGAATACCCACACTTAATAAATATTTGCAATGAAGAAGAGAGTGTTTATGCATAACAGTTTATCAGGCAAGGGTGAACATAGTGGAAGAGTCCAAAGAATATGAACGTCTTGGGCTTAACTTCTAATTCCTGGGCAAGTTTTAAATTTTTTTTCTTGGATCCATTTTCTCCCCACATTCAAAATGAGGTTAATAATGCCTTCACCTTCATGTCATGTGAGAATGCTTTTCGTTTGTTTTCAATGAATCTGAAAGCTTCCAGTACAAAAGATGTCAATTTATCATAATTAGTTTGAGGGAGGTGCTGATTGGCAGTGACAGCTCACCTCACTGACACTGAAAATTTCTGGAAGCTACAATGTAATACATTAATCATTAATACAGGATGGGAAATGCTCAGTGATTCCCTCCACATGAACTTTAACAAAAGGTATTCTTAGTTACTTCCCTCCAAAGAACAAACTATTAGCAATAAAACTCCATGAAATCTCAATTACACCCTCTCAGAAGCTTGCAAATATGTTTAGTAAAACGCATTGCTTCTGGGTTTCTTGGTAGCCAATTATCCTCTTGAGAGATCAACCTCTTCTCCCCCTTTCTCATCATTTCAGACCTGTTAGAATTACTATGACAAGAAATTTCAAGGTGAGGAAAACTGAAAGCCAAATCAAACATTTTCAGTATTGTGACTAGCTTTGCTTCAAAGTTGATGAGAGAGGAGATGGTTGAGTATTGGCAGAAGAGACTATAAATTTCACTACTGGTTTATATTGCTGTCATCTCCCACCCTCAGTTCACTCCATCTCGAGGTTACTTCCTTTTATTTCTTGAAGAGTTCAGCACCTGACTCTCTAAGTGTAGCCATTCTCTCCAAAACTACCATTGTCATAATTGTTGGTTTTAATACTCATTCTAAGTAGTCATTCCAATACCCAGCTCTGTCAGTTCCTTTCCTCCAATCCTCTTGCATCCACCCTACCTCACTCAGCCAGTCACAATCATGGTTACACCTTGTATCAGTGTTTTAGGGCTGCCATAACTAATACTACAGAGTAGGTCACTGAAACAACAGAAATTTATTTCTCACAGTAATGGAAGCTATAAAAACAAGATCAAGATGTCAGCAGGTTTGGTTTCTCTTGAGATTTCTCTCCTTGGCTTGAAGGTGGCCACCTTCTTGTTGTGTCCTCCTATGGTTTTTCCTCTGTACACAGGAATCCCCAGTAGCTCTCTGTGTTTTCAAATTTCTTCTTATAAGGATACCAGTCAGGTTGGATTAGGTCCCACCCTAACAGCCTCATTTTAACTTAATCACTCCTTTAAAGGCCCTATCTCCGAATATAGTCACATTCTGAGGTTATGGGGATTAGGGATTCAACATATGAATTTTGAGAACACAATTCAACCTATAACTTACCTTTAGACTTTGTCTTCACCAATTCATAAAACATCTTAATCTCAAATTTGAAGATCCCACTTCTTAATCACTGAATTTTATCTTTCCAGTTCTTTCTCTCTCTGCTGCCCAAAACCACACTGTGACAATCTGCAAATCCAACCCTCTTTTTTGCTGTTCCTCACATTCTCACATGTCCTTATTCAGATTAAGTCCCACAGTCTATTATTATAATCACTCCATTACATATATTCTTGATTCCTTCACCCCTCTCTCTTCATGGTATTTGCCTGGAAAAGTCCCAGGTTTATTCCAGCTTTCTCTCTACCTCTGCAGCTGAACTTGAACACTCGACAATGCTTCCCAGTCTCACTATGAATTCATGACCTCATGGGGGACTTCAGTGCCTACTATTAATCCTGCCACATTTCTCTAGATCATTCACCATACAACTTTTTTAGGCAACTGTTTCATACGTTCTCTTCTCTCTCCAGACCTCTAATACCCTCTCCCTATCTTCTCACTCTCTCTGCTGATAAACTTTCTTTCACTGAAAAAAGCAGAAGCAATCAGAAGTTTCCACTACCTCCTTTCCCATATGCTCTGTCTTCCCTTCTGTTACTAGGACTGAACAGCCCACGCTGCTGTCTAAGGCCAGCTCCTCCATTTCTGCACACACTCCCAACCCTTCTCACTTACTCAAGGGCACTCACTGTTTCAGCCATTCTCTATCTATCTATCTACCTACCTACCTACCTACCTATCTATCTATCTATCATCATCTATCATCTATCTCTCTCAGGTTGTCAATCCCCACATCCCTGCCCCACCCCAATAAAAACATTGCTATCAGTATACAAACACGCTATAATTTTTCTCATTAAATGTTTCACCTTGACTCCCACTTTCCCTCCAGCTATTGTCCCCTTCCTCTGCTCTCCTTTATAGCAAAACTTTCCAAAAAGGTTATTTCCCTCTGTCTCCAATTCCTCTCTTCCCATTCTCTCATGATCCCACTCCAGCTGGACTCTCATGTCTATCCCACCACTATAGCTCCTTTTTTCAAGGTCATTAGTGACCTTCACATTGCTAAATCCAGTAGCCAGTGCTCAGGTCTCCCGTATTACTTGCTCAATAGGCAGCGTTTCACTCAGTCGATCACTTCCTCCTCAACTAGAAACTGGACTTCCAGGATAAGCTCCTGGTTTTTCTTCCTACTCACTGATCAGTTCCCAGCTCCCTCATTTCCCAAAACTCAATTTATTGAACTGCCTAGGATTTAGTCTTCAGACCTCTTTTCTGCCCATACTCATTTCCACAGTGTTTTATGGCTTTAAATACCATTTAAATACTCCATCGCAGACCTCTTCTCTGAACTTCATATTTGTGTATCCAACTGCCTAATTGGCATATCCACTTGGATTTCTAATAGGTTATCTCAAAATGTGGGATGCCTAAAACTGACCACCTCATCTCCCCCTCCCAAACCTACTTAATTCACTGCTTTGCTCATTTCAGTTAATGACAACTGCATTCTTCCAGTTGCTCAGGCCCCAAACTACATAGTCATATTTGACTCCTCTCTTCTTTCTTCATTCAATCTGATCTGTCACCACATACTTGGCTCTGTCTTCAAAATGCATACAGGATCCAGCTGTATCTCACCATCTCTGCTACTGCCATCATTGTCTGATTCGCTATCATTCATTGTAAGGCTGGATTGTTGAAATGGCTTCGAAACTCACCTCCTTTCTTTCACACATACCCTTACAACCTATTCACAACACAGCAGCCAGAGTGAGCCTTTTAACATATCAAGTCATTTTTCTACTCAAAACTAATTTCAGATATTACTATTCTTCCCCTCCCTCACCTGGCTCCAGCCGCAGTGGTCTTTTTGTTGTGGCTCACTTCTACTTCAGGGCTTTGGCACACTTGCTGTTCTCACTGCTTGTAATACTTTTTCTCAAATTCTCTGCATGGTTGACACCCTCCACTTCCTTCAGATCTTTGCTCAAATGTCACCTTCTCAGTAAGGTCTTCCCTGACCACCCTTTTTAAAATGATATCCTCATGTCCTTTCCTGATTTATTTTATTCACACTTATCACTACCTGATAAGCTATATGTTTTACTTATTCATTTTTTTATTGTTAGTCTTCCCTATAGTAGAATGTAAACTCCACAAGTACCATGATTTTGGACTGTCTTGTTCAATGATCTCTCCTCAGCTCTTAGAACCATGCGGCACAGAGGTGCTCAATAAATATTCAACCAAAAATGTTACTCTTTTCCTTATCGTCGCAAGGACTCTAGTAAAAATGATTTTAGGTTGCTTCTATGTCCCTGGGGGAAAAATTTAATGATGAGACTTTGTTGATGCTCTTTGCTCAAAACACAAGAGCAGTGATTCCCAAAGTGGGCGCTACCGCCCCCCGGTGGGCGCTGCAGCGATCCAGGGGGGTGGTGATGGCCACAGGTGCATTTGGGGGCGATGAGTAACTGCTATTAAAATTTAAAAAAAATTAATTTCCAAGGGCTGAGTAATATTTTTTCTGGAAAGGGGGCGGTAGGCCAAATAAATTTGGGAACCACTGCACTAGAGGAAAAAAGGCACTCCATCAGGAGGTGCCAAGAAACCTCATTAGCATTGTCACAGTGTAAGACTGCTTGTTTCTAGGTTTGTTTTGTTTTAATCCAAAAGTGGCTTCAAGTATCTCAATTTTTTAAAAAAAGTATTAGTATAATACAATTTAGAATTATTCATATAAAAATAAGCTTTTATTCTCTTATTAATAATGTTTTATGGAGGACAATAATAAATTAAATATTTCTGGAATCAAGATTTTAAGAGTTCATGATACAGAAATCTAGGTCAGAGAGAAGATCATGACCTCCTGTATTATTTATATTCTTATAACTGCTGTTTTTATTATTAATAATGGCTCCCATTTATTGCCTACTTTTCCTATATCACCTGACACTGCATAATAATCTCATTTAATTGCACACATATCATTTAATGTTCACATTATTCTTGTGGGGGAGGTACTATATGTTATTCCCATTTCACACTGAGACAGTTGAGATTTGAGAAAGTGAAGTCAAGCAGGATTCTGAGATTCTGAGGTTACCGATATTCTTGGCAATGAGGTCAGGCAATCTTTGAATTCTTTACCATCACTGTCTATATCGTTTCTAACATGTTAGCACCAAGATTCCTTCCCTCAATCCTCGCCTCACGTCACCATAATCAGAGGGGATCTGTGGCTCTTTAAATTTAGGAAAATTATTTGGGAGAAGAATTCTTAAATCCTTATTTCAAAATTATTACTCACAAAATCTTAATCAAATTGCCCAACTTTACTCACTCCCTTTTCCTAAGCAGTAAGAAAGATATAGATTTATCCCTGTTATTGTTTTTCAGAGAGGTAGAGGAAATAGACATGAACTCTTGGTGTTGCGACAATGAACTCAGCCACTGTGATGTCTTATTTTTCTCAACCATCAGCTTGTTTGTCCCTTTGTTTGTCTTTTTTGTGTCCCCTGCCATTTAAATAATGCTTGCTGAAGAAGGAGCCCACAATTAAGAAGACTGAATTAAAAACAGTATAAAATGACAGGACATTTGAGCAAACATACCACATGCCTACCATGCTCTAGTATAAGCTCTCTTGGTAGTTTTCTCTTTAATCCATTTCTACTGTTAGATGAAATTTGCCAGACTCAATGTCAACACCAGCTCCGACTTCCTTCTTAACATGTACTCGGGGTTAAGTGTGTAGCGCTCTAATCCAAAGGAAAATTACTTATTTTAAAAGCAGTAAAAACACAGCATTCCTCTGGCACAGGATGAAGACCAACTCAGCTCTTCAGTCCTAGATCATTATCTATTGTTCTCCAAACAGTAAACCACTCTTTCACAGCGAGAGGCTGTGGGTTGCAGTCCTGTCTGAATCCTGGGCTCCTCGTGAATAGGAAGTAAAGGGCTCTGACCTAGAAAGTGGAGGTAATGTAAAAAAAGGCGGGGGAGGGGGTTGGTTGGGGGAGATAGGTAGGATGAAAACAGGCTTTATGTAATTTTACACTCTTGTAATCTCCTGCAGGTTCTGAGCAGGGTAAAATGGGGTCTCAGAAATGTGGAGGCTGCCTAAGTGGTCTGCTGATTCCGCTTGCACTTTGGAGTATAATTGTGAATATACTATTGTATTTCCCAAATGGGCAAACTTCCTATGCATCAAGCAGTAAACTTACCAACTACGTGTGGTATTTTGAAGGAATCTGTTTCTCAGGTATCATGGTAAGTGTGATCTGGGAGACTGGGGATCACAAAAGGGGAAGTTTTTACTAAGAATTGCTTTGTTCCTACTAAAAGTTATCAATAATGGTAAAATTGTTCCACTAATCCTGGGTTTGGGATTTGAAAGATGGGTAGGGTGGGGAGGCAAGTAGTCCCTTGGGACTTGAAGAGCAGCTTTGTGTTTTGGTTAGCTGTTCATTTTTGTAGCTTCGGCAGGACAGGAAATTGGTCCTAATAAAAGTTTGCGAGACTGGCCTATAGAAATATTGTGTCCTCATGAACTCTGTGTGTCAACCTAAACCATTTAATCCCTAGTGGCACTGCTCTTTTCCAGAAAGCCTTTCTACCTGCACTCACAATTTCTCTAGCTTGATACTAAGACAGCACAGAAAAGCAGAGGCTTGGAGCTGCACACAAATTCGCATTCAAATCGAAGCTCTGCATTTGTGCCATGAGACCTTGAGCAAGTTACTCAGTGTCTTGTCTTCATTTGGAAAATGGGGATAATGACATTTACTTTTCGGGTAGTTGTAGGCATTGCATAAAATCTCATGTATGAAGTGCCCAGTACAGTGACTATTGTGATTATAAATACTTATCGAAGGATAGGCCAGTTCATCGTTAAATAGTGCGACATTGCACCCCTAATAATGGAGAGTAATATTGAAAACTAAATCAAATTATGCACGGTAAGAACCCATGAGTGTTTTCCTGATGACTCTTCTTTTAAAAAAATTAATCATGTTGGCAACTCAGAGGAAAAGACACTTTTCCTGGCCGTATCAATACTAAAAACAACACATTTTACACTGTAAGCTTACTATGCCACCAATAACTAAAAACAAATCCATTATAACCTATCTCTACATCTTTGTGGGGCTTTAATTTTTATAATACTTGAATAGTTATGTTGGAAAACAGTTTTCATTTTGTACTATTTTGCATACTAAATTAGTAAACTTTAAAATATTAATACCCATTGCTATTAAAACTACTATATGATATGTACATAACAAATGGTGCAATAATTCTATAAATAAATGCCAACTTTTGGATGAATTTGAAATGATATATTAAGATTCATGAGAATGCTCTGTCTTCCAAGTCAGTAATCCTAAATCTGAGAATTCATTCTGAGGAAATAATCCAAAATAAGGAAAGAGATGTATACACAGATGTTTGTGGCAGCAGTATTTGTAATAGGACATAGTTAGAAGCATCCTAATATAGAAATAGCCAAGTAAACTGTGATACATTCATTTTATATGGTGAAGAAAAATGTAATGATGAAGATCTAACAACAAGGAAAATGAACATTTTGTAAGTGAAAAAAGATATAACAAACTTGTGAATAAATTATGATTGCAACTATGTAAAATATACACAGCTGGGAAAACACTGGGGATACATACATGAAAACCAGTGAGGGTGGCAGAGCTATGGGTAACTTTCCTCCCTTTCTCTTGAGCCCTCTGTATTGAAGTTATGTTTTACAACAACAAAAAAAGAAAATTTTTCTTTAAACACAGGCCCAGCTTGTGTTTCTCTTTTGGCATAGGACTCCAGAGCTTAGGTCTAGGTATTTCTGCCAATATTAAAATGAAGCTGGTTATCTCGTTTCCCTCCATATATCATTGTAGTAAATGGAAGAGTTGCAAGGCATGATTGGGTTAAAATCTATTAAAATCTGTGATAACTAATATGTTGAAAGGAGGGTTACATAAGACTTCTTTGTTTATATTCATGTGAAATTTAAAACAGGGAAAGAACCTATTCTCTATATTTTATTGTCTAAGATTTTTTTTTGAAAAATATTATTGTTGCTACATCAAATCCTTTTAAGAGAAAGGAGAGGAATATAGATAAATAATTAAGTTGATTGATAAATAAATAAAGACTGAAGGAATTTGGAAACTGGAAATGTTGACCACAAACAGTAAAATCGCAATGAACTTAGCTTCAAGATCCAGTACGGAACAGTGGGAGTAAAGGATGTGTGGAGAATTTGCCAGAAGCAATACATGCTCCATACCTGCCCCAACCATGAATTATAAAAATCAAGAAATTCATGTCTTTCCAGAACAAAATACAATGCTTTGCATAAGATACTAAAAAAGGAGAAGTAGAATATATTGAATTCTCACAATTTGTTGGCTTGCTACAGACAAAACACTGGAAAATTTGTACCTGAGATGGCTTGAATGCATGGGGGAATTGACTTACTTTACTGCCCTAGCCAGTTTGGCTCAGTGGATAGAGTATCAGCCTGCAGACTGAAAGGTCCCAGGTTCGATTCTGGTCAAGGACACATGCCTGTCAATGATTCTCTCGCATCATTGATGTTTCTATCTCTCTCTCCCTCTCCTTTCCTTCTAAAATCAATAAAAATGTATTTTTTAAAAAAGAATTATTTTTTCATATTCACCATGCATCTCACCTACAATCCCAGACAGCAATAAAAGGAGAGAGGCTTTGCAAACTGAAAATTTGTGAATGGCTTTCCTTTGTCTTTTACAACTGGGTCAATGAGAAATGCCAGGTGGTATTCCCATGTCCATACCATTTACTCCTCTTTAGTTGTTAGATTTTGATGACTGATTAACCATGATGATAATAGCTAACATTTATCAATTACTTACTATGAATTAAGTGCTATGTTCAAAATTGTACATACATTATCCCATAATCTACATATATAAAAGCTCAATGCAGGAGCTGCCCCCTGGTGGTCAGTGAGCTCCCACAGCCAACCTGCAGCCGGCCACCCTCCAGTGGTCCCTTCCCCCTGCCAGCCTGCCTCGATTGGCCTCTATTGGCCCCATCACTGGCCAAGCTTCATGCAATGGGCCTCTAGTACTCTAATAACACCATTTATAGGAAGGATTTAAGAGTTTACAGTTAAGACAGTGGCAGATCTGGGATTTGAACCCAGATCTACCTGACCTAGAATCTATGCTCTGAATCACTGTGCTCAGATTATGAGTATGAATGTTCACTAGTACCTATTTCTGATCTTTTTTCTCTTCCCTATGGCAGATGCTCATGGTTGCAGTAGCTCTTCTTGTCCTAGAGAGTGACAACAACTGTCAATGTTGCCAGAGTGAAAACTGCAGCAAAAAATACACGGTAAGAGCAACAGTTTTGTGAAGATGGTTGAGTGGGCTTTAGTTTTCTTTCCTCTTACTCAGAAACACAAAACTATTAACATTATGGTACCCTCACCATGATCTTTTTAGTACAGAGCCCAAGAGTTTACTCCAAAAATAATCTTCCTTTTTTTTTACAGTTTTTCTTCACCTTTGTTCTGCTGATGTTCTTTCACAAATTCAGAATTTAAAGATACATGAGATTAGAAATAATACTATCTTTTCCAGTCTGGGTTTTTGTATAGTCTTATTTTTTCTTCTTAACAACTTTATTGAGGACTATTTACATATAATAAGTGGCATCCATTAAAAGAGTACAAATCCATGACTTTTGACAATGAATACACCCATGAAAGTGAAACGGGATTTTTGGACTGAAACCTGAATTCTTTGTCCACCAGAGTCAAAGAATGAATCCATTGACAGAAGATGGTATAGCAACAAGTACAGACTCCCACCTGGGGAGGGAGAAAAGATCCCACAGACTTCCTGTTTCCATGGTTTATAAAGGCTGCAGTTCCTGTGTCCTGATATCCCCTCTGATTGGTCAATATTCCCTTTCGAATTGGTTACTATAGTAACTCCTGAGGTCCTCCTCCCTCATTGTCCTCCTATTCCTTCTGGGCTTTCTTCCTCCTTTACTACGTAAATATAGACCTCTTGGCTACTCCCAGAAACCCTTATCTTATACAGATGTAACTGTTGTCTCTCCCTTGTGTTATAAAGACTTAACCATGCCTGGCTTCCTTGTGTTATGGAAATGTACCTTCTTCCAATCTGTAGCCCTGTGTTTTTTCCATGGACCCTAATTCTAAAAATTCCCTAAACCTGCCTATATTCCCCCTAAAATTCCTGTTTCAAAAGCACCATCACAATCAAGATATAGAACATTTTCATCACTTTTGTCTCTCCCTTGTGTTATAAAGACTTAACCATGTCTGGCTTCCTTGTGTTATGGAAATGTACCTTCTTCCAATCTGTAGCCCTGTGTTTTTTCCATGGACCCTAATTCTAAAAATTCCCTAAACCTGCCTATATTCCCCCTAAAATTCCTGTTTCAAAAGCACCATCACAATCAAGATATAGAACATTTTCATCACTCCAAAAGAATAATCTTTTATCTGCTTTTTGTCATTATAGATTGATTTATACTTTGTATCAACAGAATCATACAGTATTTGTCTTTTGTATCTGGCTTATTTCATTCAGCATAATGATTTTTGGATATATCCATGTTGTTAGGTATAGGCAATGTACATTTCTAAATTGGAACTTTAAAAAAATTACAATAGAATCAAGAGAGAATAATATGCCCCAATTTTCTAATCCTGTGCCACATAGGCATGAGTTGGGCTGCTACATTTCCACCATTATTCTTCTCCTCATCATCATTGTCATTGCTCATTCATATTTTCATAGCACTTTATAGTTCTTTTACATTTAGCCAGTGAAATAGATCATTCTTACTCCTATTTTATAGATGAGTCACCTGAAGCTCAAAGAGAGCATGTTGTTTATCAACTAGGAGGAGTTTTCCCAGAGGTTTGGTATGCATTCTTTGCAGCAAAGGCTCCACACCGTAGCTGCACATTGCAATCATCTAAGCCAGGGGTGGGGAACATCCAGCCTGCAGGCCATATAAGGCCCCCAAAATCATTTGTACTGGCCCTTCCAAGGCATTAGGGGTGAGTTAATTAAATGTTTGACCAAATATAGCAGGCTAATTTTAAGTTGAAAATTGTGTATGGCCCTCGAATGATGTTATCAATATTCAAATGGCCCTTGGCAGAAAAAAGGTTCCCACCCCTGACCTAGGAGTTTGGAGTTGGAATCTCACTCCCAGAGTCCCTGACTTGGCTGGTCTGAGGTGCAACCAGATTTTAATGTGCAGCCAAGATGCTTCTTTAACTAATGCCTTTGGAAGACTAAATTAGTTGCTTAATTTAGCACTGTGCCCATGGCGAAGAATTGAAAAATTTTAATATTCTTTGTGTATGTGTGTGTGTGTGTGTGTGTGTGTGTGTGTGTGTGTGTTTTCTTAACCAAGTGACCCAGATATCCCCCAGTAGCTGCTGGTAGTATATTTGTGGGAAAGCTTTCAAAATTGCCTGGCAGTGGTCGGCAAACTGCGGCTCGGCAAACTGGGGCTCGCGAGCCACATGCAGCTCTTTGGCCCCTTGAGTGTGGCTCTTCCACAAAATACCAGCTCTTCCACAA
>NW_005356635.1:6334598-6342450 GCF_000412655.1 Myotis brandtii
TGGTATTTTGTGGAAGAGCCACACTCAAGGGGCCAAAAGAGCTGCATGTGGCTTGCGAGCCGCAGTTTGCTGACCACGGCCTAGGGGAAGCAATGAATTGAGGTAAATTCAAGCTATGAAACTCAAGAAATTTCTAGAAAACAAATTTATATGCCAATAAAAATCAGTATGTTCAATTTGCCTAAACTCAGTATTAGCATCTCCAGCACAAATGTATGCTAGAAATAGGTTAGAGTCTAAAAAGGGTCTTATAACCAACACTGATGAGATGACTGCCATCTCAATGGGAAGACCAGAAGGAAGGGAGAGGGGATTCCCTGGGTCTCTGCTTGGCCCTTTCAAGGTAGGCTCTAGAACAGAAATCCCAGCTCACATGTCCCCAGGAGCTGAATATCTGATGGAAGCTAAAGAAGTGAGCCTGGTAGGCATCAGAGCAAACTTTCCATTTATGGAAGGAAGGGAGCTGCTACTCTAGTCCAGCCAATTATTACCATGACAAAATTGGGCAATAATTCTGTTTTAAATAAAAAGTAGAAATACGAATTTTTATCTAAAATCTCTCAACTGTAAATGTTGGCAATTCATTCTCATTTACATTAAATGAAGCCCCCCTTTGCAGGGCAAATTTGAGTCTGTACCAGTTTGTAAATTCTGAAGCTCCAGAATGGAAAATGAAATCATACAAGATTCACTTTTTAGGGGGAAAAGTTATTCTTGACCTTCTTTTTAAAAAAAATTTTGTTTTATTGCTTAAAATATTACAAAGAGTAGTACATGTCTCCTTTTTTCCCCCTTGACCTTCTCCCAGCCTCCCTAACCCCCAGTGTCTTGTGTCCATTGGTTATGCTTATATGCATGCATACAAGTCCTGCGGTTGATCTCTTTGCCCCCCTCCCCCCTCACAACCATCCCCGGCCATTCTGCTATAGTTTGACAGTGTGCTCAATGCTGCTCTACCTCTGTATTGATTTTTGTTCATCAGTTTATAATGGTCTTTATTATCCATAAATGAGTGAGATCATGTGGTATTTTTCTCTCATTGACTGGCTTATTTCACTTAGCATAATGCTCTCCAGTTCCATCCATGCTGTTGCAAATGGTAAGAATTCCTTCTTTTTTACAGCAGCATAGTATTCCATCGTGTAGATGTACCACAGTTTTCTAATCCATTCATCTACTGATGGGCACTTAGGCTGTTTCCAAATCTTAGCTATGGTGAATTGTGCTGCTATGAACATAGGGGTGCATAGATCCTTTCTGATTGGTGTTTCTGGTTTCTTGGGATATATTCCTAGAAGTGGGATCACAGGGTCAAATGGGAGTTCCATGTTTTGTTTTTTGAGGAAACTCCATACTGTCTTCCATAGTGGCTGCACCAGTCTGCATTCCCACCAGCAGTGCACAAGTGTTCCTTTTTCTCCACATCCTCTCCAGCACTTGTCATTTGTTGATTTGTTGATGATAGCCAGTCTGACAGGTGTGAGATGGTACCTCATTGTTGTTTTGATTTGCATCTCTCGGATGATTAGTGACTTTGAGCATGTTTTCATATGTCTCTTGGCTTTCTGAATGTCCTCTTTTGAAAGGTGTCTATTTAGATCCTTTGCCCATTTTTTGATTGGATTGTTTATCTTCCTTTTGTTAAGTTGTATGAGTTCCCTATAAATTTTGGAGATTAGGCCCTTATCAGATATAATGTTGGCAAATATGTTCTCCCATGTAGTGGGCTTTCTTGTTGTTTTGTTGATGGTTTCTTTTGCTGTGCAGAAACTTTTTATTTTGATGTAGTCCCATTTGTTCATTTTCTCTTTAGTTTCAACTGCCCTAGGAGCTGTATCAGTGAAGAAATTGCTTTGGCATATGTCTGAGATTTTGTTGCCTTTGGATTCTTCTAGAATTTTTATGGTTTCCTGTCGTACATTTAAGTCCTTTATCCATTTTGAGTTTATTCTTGTGTATGGTGTAAGTTGGTGGTCTAGTTTCATTTTCTTGCATATATCTGTCCAATTTTCCCAACACCATTTATTGAAGAGACTACCTTGGCTCCATTGTATGTTCTTGCCTCCTTTGTCAAATATTAATTGAGCATATTGGTTCGGGCTAATTTCTGGACTCTCTATTCTATTCCACTGATCTATATATCTGTTCTTGTGCCAGTACCAGGCAGTTTTGAGAACAGTGGCTTTGTAATACAGCTTGATATCTGGCATTGAGATCCCACCTACTTTGTTCTTTCTCAGGATCGCTGCAGCTATTCGGGGTCTTTTTTTATTCCAGATGAATTTTTGGAGAGTTCGTTCTAGATCTTTGAAGTAGGCCATTGGTATTTTAATGGGAAGTGCGTTGAATTTATAGATTGCTTTGGGTAGTATGGACATTTTAATGATGTTGATTCTACCAATCCAAGAACATGGTATGTTCTTCCATCTCTTTATGTCTTCCTCTATCTCTTTTTTCAACGTCCTGTAGTTTTCTGAGTAGAGGTCTTTTACCTCTTTAGTTAAGTTTATTCCTAGGTAGCTTAATTTTTTTGGTGCGATGGTAAATGGGATTGTTTTTATAATCTCTCTTTCTGAAAGTTCACTATTGGTGTATAGAAATGCCTCAGATTTCTTGGGGTTAATTTTGTATCCTGCTACATTGCCAAATTCATGTATTAAGTCTAGTAGTTTTTTGATGGAGTCTCTAGGGTTTTGTATGTATAATATCATGTCGTCTGCAAATAAGGACAGTTTTACTTCCTCTTTTCCAATTTGGATGCCTTTTATTTCTTCTTCTTGTCTAATTGCAATGGCTAATACTTCCAGGACTATGTTAAAGAGGAGTGGCGAGAGTGGGCATCCCTGTCTTGTTCCTGTTCTTAGGGGAAATGGTGTTAGTTTTTGTCCATTGAGTATGATGTTGGCTGTGGGCCTGTCATATATGGCTTTTATTATGTTGAGGTATGATCCTTCTATTCCCACCTTGCTGAGAGTTTTTATCAAAAATGGGTGTTGGATTTTGTCGAATGCTTTTTCTGCATCAATTGATATGACCATGTGGTTTTTTTCTTTCAATTTGTTTATGTGATGTATTACGTTTATTGATTTACGGATGTTGTACCATCCTTGCATTCCTGGGATAAATCCTACTTGGTCATGGTGTATGATCCTTCTGATGTACTGTTGGATCCGATTTGCTAAGATTTTGTTGAGGATTTTGGCATCTATGTTCATGAGGGATATTGGCCTGTAATTCTCTTTCATTGTGTTGTCTTTACCTGGTTTTGGTATTAGGGTGATGCTGGCTTCATAGAATGAGCTTGGAAGTGTTCCTTCCTCCTGAATTTTTTGTAGTAGTCTGAGGAGGATAGGTTTTAGTTCTTCCTTGAAAGTTTGGTAAAACTCCCCTGAGAAGCCATCTGGTCCTGGGCTTTTGTTTGCTGGGAGCTTTTTGATGACTGCTTCAATTTCTTCCATAGTTATTGGCCTATTGAGATTTTTAGATTCTTCCTGATTGAGTTTTGGAATGTTGTACTTTCCTAGGAATTTGTCCATTTCCTCCAGGTTGTCTAGTTTGTTGGAGTAGAGCTGTCCATAGTATTGTTTAACAATCATTTGTATTTCTGTGGGGTCTGTTGTTATTTCGCCTCTATCGTTTCTGATTTGGTTTATTTGGGTCCTCTCTCTTTGCTTCTTGGTGAGCCTGGCTAGAGGTTTGTCAATCTTGTTTATCCTTTCAAAGAACCAGCTCTTGGTTTCATTGATTTTCTGTATTGTTTTTTTGGTCTCTATGTCATTTATTTCTGCTCTAATCTTTATTATCTCCTTCCTTCTGCTCACTCTGGGGTTTTCTTGTTGCTCTCTTTCTAATTCTTTGAGTTGAAGAGTTAGATGATTTACTACCATTTTTTCTTGTTTTTTGAGATAGGCCTGCAGAGCTATAAACTTCCCTCTCAGGACTGCTTTCATTGTGTCCCATAGGTTTTGGATTGTTGTGTTTTCATTGTCATTAGTGTCCAGGATGTTTTTAATTTCTTCTTTGATCTCATTGGTAACCCAATCAATATTTAATAACATGCTATTCAGCTTCCAAGTGTTTGAGTATTTTGGGTTGTTTTTATTGTAGTTTATTTCTAACATTATGCCATCGTGGTCTGAGAAGAAGCTTTTTATGATTTCAATCTTCTTGAATTTGTGGAGACTTTGCTTGTGACCCAATATGTGGTCTATTTTTGAATATGTCCCATGAGCACCTGAGAGGAATGTATATTCCATGGCTTTGGGGTGAAGTGTTCTGAAGATGTCAATTAAGTCCATCTGATCTAGTGAGTCATTTAGGATTGCTGTTTCTTTGCTGATTGTTTGTCTAGCGGGCTTATCCAGTGGTGTCAGTGGTGTATTAAAGTCCCCTACTATGATTGTATTGTTGTCGATCTCTCCTTTGATATCTTCCAGGAGTTTTTTTATGAATTTGGGTGCTCCTGCATTGGGTGCATATATGTTTACCAGGGTTATATCTTCTTGTTGTATTGATCCCTTTAGTATTATGAAGTGGCCTTCCTTATCTCTGGTTATGGCCTTCACTTTGAGATGTATTTTGTCCGATATAAGTATTGCTACCCCAGCTTTCTTTTCCTTTCCATTTGCGTGAAAGATATTTTTCCATCCCTTCACTTTCAGTCTGTGTGAGTCCCTTCTAATGAGGTGGCCATTGTTGTAGATTCCCTGGATTTTCAGGCTTCCAACAACATCCACTCTCCCCCTCAAGATGGCGCGGTCTCCTCATCATAGCTGGTCACTCCAGGAGGGATCCCAGCAGCAGTGGAGGCTGCCAGGTCAGGGGAACCCCATCCCCCACAGTCTCCTGGGGTATAGCTGTCCCTCAACTCACAAACAAACACTCCCCATGCAACCACACACTCTCCCTTCATTCTTTCATGCACTATCTTGCAGTTTGCCTTCCCATCAACAGCCATTGTCCTTCTTCTGTCCTTGACCTTCTTAAGGGTCCGTGGCTGGGTCTGAAAAATTAAACTGATGGAAGACAGATTAACAAGAGAAAAGCATACACATTTTATTACATTTTTACATATTCATGGCAGTTTTCACAGGAGAATAAAGTCCTGAAGAAGTAGTAAGAGTATCAGGCTTTAATACCTTTTAGATAAAGAAACAAATAAGTGAAGAATTAGCAAGACAAAAGGGCTTGGGCTAATGAATGGATAAGAAGTGACTGGGAAGACAAGGGTTCCTTTAGTAAGGTTTGATTATATATATTTCTCAGCCCAAATTCCCTGTCTCTGGTGATATGAATGCCTTTCTTCTTCCAGGCATAGGGAGGACACCTTTCACATGGGAGTTCTATGACCTGTTTCAGGGAAGAAAAGCAGGGGTGAGGGCTTCGGTCAGAGTACCTTTCTGCTTCTGCCACTTTCTCATACCCCTTTAGCTTAAAATATTCCAGTTTCAAAGATGCCATATTTAGGGCGTAGCATTTCCTGAACCCCATCTGAAATTTCCCCCAAGAAGTCTCACAGTCCACAAACTGAGTTAGTAGATTGTCCATAACCCATGGAAGCAGTATCTCAGTCTGGAGCATTTCTATGGAAAAGGAAAGTTAATGGTTAGAACTAATTTAAGTCTAGAGGTCATTTAAAAAGATTTTTAGATATTGGGCTTCAAGCATCTTCAGATAGAATAGGGCAGGCAACGGTAACCTGACAGATTTTCCTGGTTTGTAGTTGGATGTCCCTGGGGATGTTATCAGGTATTTTGGTAAACTTACAACAGGCATGAAGATTGTCTAAACATGAGTCATTGTGGTACTTTTTCTGAAGTTTATATCAAGTTGTCCAACTTTAGCTTATAGGGCTTTGGAAAAGGCAGTTTTAGTTTTCAATGATTCCAACTCAGCGGGTGGGAGGAAATTTGGAACATTAATTTGAGGAGTTGTAGCCAGATATTGGAGACTCCAGTCCAGTTTACAGGTAGATAACCAAACCTCCAAAAAAGTGAGCAGAACCAGTATTGTTTCCTGCTAACATTTTTTTTAATCACCCCATTTCTATCAGAGATAATAAAAGTAAGACTAATTTCTTTGCAAAATAAGTCTAGTCTCATTAAACTTGGCCTGGTTATTCATATAGGAGCAGCAAGAATAGTGATGATCATATAAGCTCTTTTAAAGTTTGCTTTGTTGAAAAAAATAAAATAAATAAATAAAGTTTGCTTTGTTGGAACTTTTCATTACCCAAGTTAGACTTTAAAAGCCTCTCAAGGCTAAGAAACCAAGCCAAGAACTTGCCACTAGACTTTGCCTGCAATACCTATAGATTTAGGTTAATTTCTTTCTTCTTGAAGTCTCCAAAATATCCTGGGTTTCCTGGGCCCATCAGAAGTGACCTTTCTTACTCACCTGCTAAGGCTGCTGGGAACCCTGTAAGCAAGGTACCAGACTAGTTTTGCCAAGGGGCTTCATTTGGCTCCATAGAATCAACCTTAATTTCTTAAAGCTGTCTTGTAATATCTGATTCTATACACATTCTTAAATATGACATTCCAGTCAAAGCATTGGTAATATATGCAATGTTTCCAATTGTCTCCCTTATAAGGAAAACAGACTCTTTATTTAAAAAGTAAGTTTTTATTGATTTCAGAGAAAGGAACGGAAAGGGAAAGATAGAGAGAAACATCAATGATGAGAATCATCAATCAGCTGCCTCTTGCATGTGCCCTGACCTGGAATCAGACCATGACCTCTTGTCTCATGGGTCAGCACTCAGCCACTGAGCCACACTAGCCGGGCAGGAGAACAGACTTATTGAACTTATGCAAATAGCTATATTGCCATGAAAATAAGAAAAATCACTAAGAATTTTCTAATTCTGGAAGAATAGAGTAGGGAGAAAAGCAATTGTTTTATCTTTGTTCACAAGGTATACTTTACAAAATTGCTGTAAGTCTTAGATAGCTTAAGAGAAAAAAGAAAAAAGTTTCCTTAAACCTGGAAAACAAAATATTAAGAATCCAGCAATTTTTTAAAGTCATGAAAATGAATCATCCTCATCAATTTATTCAGTACTATATAATTAATTTTTGTACTATTTGATCTTGTGTTAGCAATTTTATGAATGCCTCAGTTTCTCCATTAGAGTTTTAGCAAATTTTTACCAGTTCAGATGTATATACTTCTTAGAGTTGTTTCCATGAATCTCCTTGAAGACAAGCACTTTTGCAAAAGCATCAGAACAAATAAGTAGCTGTCTGTAAATGGCAAAAGACTTAAAAGTGGCCAAATTAAAGATTTGATGAGAGTTTATTATCATTGACACAGAATTCTGGTTATTTTTGTGACATAGAATATTTTAAGTTAATAATTAGAATTAACTTAATAATAATTAGTTAATAATTAGATATTGCCCTAGCTGCTTTGGCTTAGTGGATAGAGCGTTGGCCTGTAGACTGAAAGGTCCTAGGTTCAATTCCAGTCAAGGACATATGCCTGGGTTGCGGGCTCGATCCCCAGGAGGGGGGTGTGCAGGAGGCAGCCAATCAATGATTCACTCTCATCATTGATGTTTCTATCTCCCTCTCACTTCCTCTCTGAAATCAATAAGTATATCTTTAAAAAAAAAAAGAATTATCACAGATATTATCAGTCCTTCAGGACAAAATTACTCTCTTTTTCTCTTAAAAAAACACATTTTGACTGAGGTCCGAACAAGATGGCGGCCTAGGTAAACACCGGAGACTGCTGCCGCAAACAACCACTTCAAAAATACAACTAAAAGACGGAACGGACATCACCCAGAACCACAGGAAGGCTGGCTGAGGAGAGACTCTTCAACTAGAAAGAAAGACAACAGCACACC
>NW_005356635.1:6344193-6353237 GCF_000412655.1 Myotis brandtii
AAAAAAAAAACAGCCTTTTTCTTAGAGGTGCCATCTCTTAAGGTGACAATAATAAGGTGTATATATTAACATGTTAAATATTTTGTTTTTTAAAAACAAAAAACAAAAAAGACAAAAAAAACACACATTTTCAGCCCAGCTGGTGTTGCTCAGTGGTTGAGCGTTGACCCATGAACCAGGAGGTCATGGTTCGATTCCTAGTCAAGGCACAAGCAGGAGGAAGCTGATTGATGATTCTCCCTCTCCCTTCCTCTCTCTGAAATCAATAAAAACACTGAAAAAAAAAAACCAACCATTTCATACCTCTTATTTTTTTGTACCAAAAACACATCCTAATTTTTTTGCATACAAAGTTGTTCCCTTATTATTCTATTAGCTTTAATTACATATGTTAATTAGAATTTTTAAGCCTCAGAATCCTTTATTTCTAGTGAAAACTAGAGAATTAATAATTATGAACTGTTTTTATGAATATACATTTTACCATTTCTAGAAGTATACACTTTCTCAAAGTATAGTTTTCAAAATGGCACAGAACGTGTTATCATTAATTCCTCTGTAATAGGAAGGCAAAAGTAAATAAACTTATGTTCAGTAATTAATGTCTCAGTATTTTATCTAATTTTGAAATGATCTAGATACTCAATGAATTACCATCATTTAATTGAACAGTAAAACTTTAAGGTTTCAAGTTACTAAAAAGATTTTGGAACCTATTTAAATAGACATATTTTATAAAACATAATGTTTGTTGAAAAGCTCATTTATTATAAACTTTTATCTCACATTTATTAATTCACTCACTCATAACAATTGTGTTTAAATTACTAATGAAAATTTAATGAGACATTAGACAAGATTAGCCTTCAACGTATGTCATTTCTCTTTTTGACAAATTTTTTAACATATAGTTCATGAAATATATATACACATATATATAGACATCTTATCTAATAAAGATGGGATATGCAAATTGACCATCACACCGTAACGGTCAAGATGGCTGCACCCACAGTGGAAGCAAGAATTCCATATCACAAGATGGCTGCACCCACAGCGGAGGCCAAGTTCCCGTAACAAGCCTTAATGAGCAATCAGCAAGGACCTGAGGCCGCGCCCTCTGCCATGTGGGGCTTGACAGGGAACCTCAAGGTGCGTCCCCCACCCTGGCCCAGGTTGGGGGGCTTCAGGCCACACCCCCTGGCCTGGGCCAGGGGACCTCAAGGAACACCCCTCAGCCCAGGCCGGGGGACCTCAAGCCACCCCCCCACACCCCGGCTCCAGGCCAGGCAACCTGAGACCGCACCCAGCAGGGCTTGATAGGGGTTAGGCCGGCCAGGTCTGGATCTAGCCGAATGAGGGTGGGGCCGGCTGGGTCTGGGTCTCGCGCAATTTCAAGGAGCACGTGGGTGGGCAGGAACTTGACTCTGGTTCCCGTGGCGCACCCCAGACTCTGACAGGAGGAAGATTTTCATATACATTTTACTAATTTTCTTTCATCTCTGACACTTCTATTATAGAGAATGAGAAAATAGCAATATTAAAATATTTCCTCTAATTAACTTCCTTTTAATGTGCATGAATTTTGTGCACCAGGTCACTGGTATACCTATATATTGAGAAGCCTCAAACATCATAGAGACAATGCAACTAAAAAGTTTAACATATAATTTTTCTCTTTTCCGTGCTACCATACTCAACATGCATTAAGCAATTTATGTTTATGTATTTTTTGTTTTTAGATTGAATTTATAGTTTTATACTCTTAAACATCTAGTAGCGATAAAAAACTTTGACTAGTAAACTAAGTAGAAAAAATTATATGTCTGCATTATATTTAATGCTGACAACTCTGAAGTTATGCCTATGTTTTTTCTTAAAACCAGCTGTTTACCAAAGATTATTCCGAACTACATGAACTTAAAAAACAAAACTGTGGGTAGATTCTGTATTTCTGAGAATTTTAGGATTACTTAATTTATCTGTAAGTTCATTTATATCCAAACCAATTTGAATAAAAATCCTTTGAAAGATTTTATAAGTTAATTTGATAGTACTACACAAAGGTAGAAAAAATATCACACATCCATAACATACTGTTAAAAAATACACTGAGGTCTTTAAAATTTTTAAAGTGTTTGAATAAAAATCTATTTGAATTAGGCATTGCCAAACAGGAAGTTACACTCAACAGACAGGAGTTCAGGGAAAGACTTTTATAGAGAAAAGGCAAAAGCAAATAAGGACATTATTGGTTGGCTATAGCTTAAAACCTAGTTGGCTGTTTGTGATTGGTTGTTCTTTAATTTCACAATCCTGAGGCATTTACAGGTTTAGATTTGGTTTGCTTGCATAAACTCCATGGCATTAAAGCCCTCTAGCCTTAGGGCCTTCCATTTAATTAATTTAATAACACATATACACATATATCAATATAAATAAACATATAGACAGACACACAGAACTTATAGCTTTTTAAGAAATTTTAGTCATGTCAAGTACATTAATACAAACCTCCCTAGTATAAAAGAACAGATGGAGCAAGTTAAGGTTATCTGCTCAGATGGCTAAAGCATTTTACTAATATTTATGAAGAAGACTTAAAATTTGTATCTGCTCTTGGCAAGCAATCTTACGGAGGCTGTGGACTAGATTTTGGGCAAGGGAGCTTTCATAGCAGTTTGGGGTTTTGTAAGCCTCTTTTCCCTTCTTTTTCCCTTCAATCTCAAGTGGTTGTGGGTAGTATCTTAGTGATCTCTTGGGATGCTTTCATTTCAAAGACATGGTAAGATTTATCTCTCCTAGGGACACAATCCTTAAGTGCAGAACAGTTCTGTTTACAATGTCCTGATCTGTTATATCTGCAATACTTTGGAGATGAGTAGGGGATGTTTGGGTATTGGTAAGTGTAGGTGGAAGGATATAAAGGGCTGATACCCCCTCCCCATCCAACTACATTATCTTCAATTTGCTTCTTAAATCTTTCAACTAAGATAGAAATAAAAAATTTCTATGATCTAGATTTAGAGCTGTGTGTCTGGAATGCTTTAATGTCACAGGACAAAGCCTTTAGCATGTTTGCTTTTCTTCTGAGTACATGGCTTCATTTCAGCTTAGGACAGAGGCCTTAAAAGAAGTTCTATCAGGCTCTGAATATCAACCTCCAATTTGGCCAACTTCTGGCCATAGAGCTCTTTTTAAAAAAATTGTTTCAAATATTTATATCAAAGGTTTACCTATCAAGTGACTTAAAACCAAAACCAATACTTAGCTGTGAATTCAAGAGTCATCCCCAAAGAAGGTAAAAAAGATGCAGCCCTCCTAAGATGCAGAACAGGTCCCAAAGATAGCCAAAAGAAAGACTTTCCTGAGAGCTGGCAACAGTCAGTAGGACACTAGTCACAAATTGGGTGCAGCCCACATCTATGTACAAACATATATATTTTTTAAGAATATGTGTAATGTTACAGCATTTTATATTTTTATTTTTTTTATAAATTTTATTGATTTTTTACAGAGAGGAAGGGAGAGGGATAGAGAGTAAGAAACATTGATGAGAGAGAAACATCAATCAGCTGCCTCTTGCACACCTCCTGCTGGGGATGTGCCCGCAACCAAGGTACATGCCCTTGACAAGAATCAAACCTGGGACCTTTCAGTCTGCAGGCCGACTCTCTATCCACTAAGCCAAACCAGTTAAGGCTGTACACCCATATTTGAGGGCCCTCAGTCTAACAATTGGTTGTCTGAGTCACTTGCATGCCCCAATAGACAGAAAGGCAAGCCAGATTCTCAGGACACAAAACAAGAGAGAAACAGGAAAGCAATAGCTATTCCTGGGAGGGAAAGCATCAATAACTATTGGGTACCACAAAACCAAATGTTTTTTTTCAATTGCCAATGATTTTTTCCCCCATTTTAAAATATATTTTTTATTGTTGCTATGCAGAAGCTTTTTATTTTGATGTAGTTCCATTTATTTGTTTTCTTCTTAGTTTCCTTTACCCTAGGAGCTGTATCCGTAAACAGATTGCTATGTGAGATGTCTGAGATTTTATTGCCTATGTTCTCCTCTAAGATTTTTATGGTTTCATGCCTTACATTTAAGTCTTTTATCCATTTTGAGTTTTTTCTTGTGTATGGTGTAAGTTGGTGGTCTAGTTTCATTTTTTTGCATGTATCTGTCCAATTTTCCCAACACCATTTATTGAAGAGACTGTCTTGACTCCATTGTATGCTCTTGCTTCCTTTGTCAAATATTAATTGACCGTAATGGTGTGGGTCAGTTACTGGGATCTCTATTCTGATTCATTGGTCTATATGCCTGTTCTTGTGCGAGTAATAGGCTGTTTCAGTTATAATGGCTTTGTAGTATAGTAGTTTGATATCCTGTATTGTGATCCCTCTTACTTCATTCTTCTTCCCTAAGATTGCTGCAGCTATTTGGGTTTTTTTATGGTTCCATATAAATGTTTGGAGTATTTGTTCTAGTTCTGTGAAGTATGCCATTGGTATCTTAATAGGGATTGCATTGAACCTGTAGATTGCTTTGGGTAGTATAAACATTTTAATGACGTTAATTCTTCCAATCCATGAACATGATATACGCTTCCATTTGTTTGTATCTTCCTCTATTTCTTTTTTCAATGTCGTATAGTTTTCCAAGTACAGGTCTTTTACCTCCTTGGCTAAGTTTATTCCTAGGTATCTTTTTTTGTTGTTGCATGGTAAATGGGATTGCTTTATAAGTTTTTCTTTCTGAGAGTTCATTATAGGTGTATAAACATGCTATCTAATTCTGGATGTTCATTTTGTATGCTGCTACTTTGCCGAATTCATTTATTGAGTCTAGTAGTTTCCTGGTAGAGCCTTTAGGTTTTCTTTTCTTTCTTTCTTTCTTTTTTTTAATCTTTAACCGAGGATATTTTTCCATTGATTTTGAAAGAGAGCAGAAGAGAGAGGGAAAGACAAAGAGTTTCTTTCTTTCTTTCTTTTTCTTTAATCTTTAACCGAGGATATTTTTCCATTGATTTTGAGAGAGAGCAGAAGAGAGAGGGAAAGACAAAGAGAAATATTGATGTAAGAGAAACACATCGATTGGTTGCCTCTTGCATGAGCCCTGACTAGGACCCAGGCTGGGGAGGATCCTGAACGCAAGGTATGTGCCCTTGATCAGAATCGAACCCAGGACCCTTTGGTCCACAGGCTGACACTCTATCCACTGAGCCAAACCAGCTAGAGCTTTAGGTTTTCTATGTACAATATCATGTCATCTGCAAATAATGAGAGTTTTACTTCTTCCTTTCCAAATTTAATGCCTTTTATCTTTTCTTATGTGATTGCTGTGGCTAGGACTTCCAGTATTATGTTGAATCAGAGTGGTGAAAGCTGGAATCCTGTCTTGTTCTTGTTCTTAAGGGCAACGCTTTTAGTTTTTGCCCATTTAGTATTATGCTGGCTGTAGTTTTGTCATATACGGCCTTTATTATGTTGAGGTATGATCCCTCTATTCCCACTTTACTGTGAGTTGTTATCAAAAAACGGTGCTGGATTTTGTCCAATGTTTTCTCTGCATTTATTGATATGATAATGTAGTTTTTATCTTTCAATTTGTTTATGTGATGTATCACATTTACTGATTTGTGAATATTGTACCAGCCTTGAATCCCTGCAATAAAACCCACTGGATCATGGTGTATGGTCTTTTTAATATATTGCTGGATCCAGTTTGCTAATATTTTGTTGAAGATTTTAGCATCTGTGTTCATCAGGTGTATTGGCCTGTAATTTTCTTTGTAGTGTCTTTATCTGGTTTTGGAATTAGGATAATGCTGGCTTCGTAAAAGGAGCTTAGAAGTGAGTGTTCCTTCCTTTTGAATTTTTAAGAATAGCTTGAGGAGGATGGGTGTTAGTTCTTCTTTGAATGTTTGGTAAAATTCACCTATAAACCCATCCAGTCCAGGATTTTTGTTTGCTGGAAGTTTTTTAATTTTTGTTTCAATTTTATTAGTTGTTATTGGCCTACTCAGGTTTTCTGATTCTTCCTGATTGAGTTTTGGAATATTGTATGTTACCAGGAATTTGTCCATTTCACCCAGGTTGTCCAGTTTGTTGGCATATAGTTGTTCATAGTATTTGCTTACAATCCTTTGTATTTCTCTGATGTCCATTGTTATATCACCTCTTTTACTTTTGATTTTATTTATTTGGTTCCTCTCTCTTTGTTTCTTGATGAGTCTGGCTAACGGTTCATCAATCATGTTTATGAAAAAAACAGCTCTTGGATTTATTGATCTTTGATACTGGTTGTTTTTTTTCTCTATGTCATTTATTTCTTCTCTGACCTTTATGATTTCCTTCCTCCTACTTCCTCTGGGCTCTTCTTGCTGTTCTCTTTCTAATTCATTTAGTTGTAGGGTTAAATAGTTTATTAGTTCTTTTTCTTGTTTCTTGAGGTAGGCCTGTAATGCTATGCTTCCAAAGGGGGAGGAGGCGAAGCCAGCGGACATCAGCCCAGAATCCAGCCCTTCCTCCTGGAGGCAGCAGGCTCTCAGCCCAGAACCCCAGCCAGAATCAGAAGAGCCTGAGGGAGGCTTCAGGAAGCTCTACACAGAGCTGCACATTGAGAACGAGAGACTTTGTGAGGCCCTGACCTAGACCACACTATAGCTGGCGCAGCTCAAAATGGAGCTGGAGCGCACCACGCAGAGGCAGGAGCACTTTGCAGAGAGGCCAGCCTTCCTGGTGCTAAAGAGATTTGAGCGCAGGGCCCTGGAGTGCAAGGCTGCTGACCTGGAAGAGGAGCTGAAGGGCCTGTCTAACCTCCGGGCTAACAACCAACGCCTCAAGGACGAGAATGCGGCCCTGATCCATGTCATCAGCAAACTGTCCAAATGACCCCAGAGGACTTGCCCTTGCACCCGCACTTATACAGCTGCTTCTGCCACACGCACCGCTTCCCCTGTGTGAACATGAGTGACAGGGCTGCCGGGGAGTCTCTGAGAAGCCATAACCTCCCCTTTGGCCCTCCAGGCTGGGAGGGGAGGACAGAGCCCCCAGGAGCCAAGGGGGCCATCTGAGGCCATGGAGACAGGAGGCTGAGCCAGGTAAGGGGACCAGGGCTGCAGGCAGGACCAAGAAGGAACCGAGGACCAGGAAGTGCCAGGACCAGTAGCCAGGACCAGAGTGGCCACCCAGAGGTCCCCTCTCACGTGTGCTGCCACCAGTCACCCCTCCAGCCCCTGAGCAGGGATCCGAGAATGTGCCAAGCATCCCGCCGGCCTGGGCCAGGTGGGCCTGTATATAGGGTCTGTGTGCAATAAGGAGGGACGTCTTCTATTATTTGCTTCCCCCTCCCCGACACTGTCCTGGGCAGGGGGAGAAGGTATTTTTGAGACATAGCACAGGCACCACAAATAAAAGTCGTGAAGTTGCCAAAAAAAAAGAGCAGGGCCAACCGGCCAAATGCCCCCTCCCTTCCCCCCGGCCAGCCCTGCCCTCAATCAGCCTGCCCTGCCACAATAGGCCCACAGCACCCCCCTCGGCCAGCCTGCCCCTGATCGCACCCCTTACCCCAATCAGGGGCAGGGCTGGCCAGCCAACCATCCATGTCCCTCCCCCAGGCCACTGGCCCCTGATCAGCACACCCCACCCCATTAGGGGGGCATGGCCAACTGGCCCACTGCCCATAGCCCCTCCCCATGGTCAGACCCGTACCCAATTGGGGGCGGGGCCCACCGGCTAATCACCTGCTACCCCTTCCCCCAGCCATGATCAGGCCGGATAGGGGCAGGCCGGCCAGCCAACCTCCCAACTTCTGCTCCAACAGACAGGCCCAACCCCAATCAGCCCCAATTGGGGCTTGGCCAGCCAGACCCCACCCATGCATAAATTCATGAACTGGGCCTCTAGTTGTTTAATAATATGCTATTTAGCCTCCATGTATTTGAGTGTTTTTGAGTTTTTTTATTGTAGTTGATCTATAACTTCATGCCATTGTGATCTGAGAAGATGCCTGGTATTATATCAATCTTCCTGAATTTGTATAGGCTTGTTTTGTACCCTAACATGTGGTCTATCTTTGAGAATGTTCTATGTGCACTTGAGAAGAATATATATTCTGTTGCTTTGGGGTGAAATATTCTGAAATATCAGATCCATCTGATCTAGTATGTCATTTAAGGCCTCTGTTTCCTTGTTAATTTTTTGTCTGGAAGATCTATCCAGTGATGTCAGTGGAGTGTAGAAGTCCCCTACTATGACTGTACTAGAGGCCCAGTGCATGAAATTCGTGCATGGGGGGAGGAGGGGGTTGTCCCTCAGCCCAGCCTGCAACCTCTCCAATATGGGACCCCTCAGGGGATGTCCACAGGGATCAGGCCTAAACTGGAAGTCGGACATCCCTCTCACAATCTGGGACTGCTGGCTCCCAACCGCTCGCCTGCCTGCCTGCCTGATTGCCCCTAACCACTTCTGCCTGCCAGCCTGATCACCCCCTAACCACTCCCCTGACAGCCTGATCAATGCCTAACTGCTCCCCTGCCAGCCCAATCTCCCCCAACTGCCCTCCCCGCCAGCCATCTTGTGGCTGTGGGCACTGCCATCTTTGAGGGCGTGGCAGTCAATTAGCATATTCCCTCCTTATTGGCTGTGTGCCGCAGTTCTTTTTCCAGCATCTAGAAGGGTTCAGCAATCTGGAGAAAGGCTGCGTGTAACTTAATAAAGAGTCCAGAGACAAAACATAATTTTGAAAGGCATTTGCGGGTTAGAGGAGCCTAGCTAAAAGGAACTGAGATCTCCTCGTCTCAGGACCCTTTGCTTTTGATTAACACAAATTGTCCTAAGGCGAGGTAGATATACACTTCAAAGGGTAAGGTTTCCGTATACACAAGCATTGTCAGATGGGGGAATTTGCCTATGGCTGTTCAGGTGTTTGGCCAGTAGGAGGCAATAACATGTAGATTAAGATGCCCTGAGCTGTCTGGCAGCAAGCAATCATCCCTTTTCAGGTTTGGGGAAATGCCTTTAGCCATTCCCAACAGGCG
>NW_005356635.1:6355172-6372237 GCF_000412655.1 Myotis brandtii
TGTTCGCTTCAGCTGCCTGGCTGCCGGCTGCCATCTTGGTTGGCAGTTAATTTGCATATCGCCAATGGGAAGCATGTCGGAGGTATGGTTAATTACCATGTTTGTCTATTATTAGATAGGATTGCTGTCAATCTCTCCCTTAAAGTCCATCAAGAGTTTTTTATGTACTTGGGTGCTCCTATATTGGGTGCATATATGTTTAAAAGGTTTATATTTTCTTGTTGAATCATTCCTGTTAGTATTATGAAGTGTCCTTCTTTGTCTCTTGTTATGGCCTTTGTTTTGAAGTCTAAATGAGTATTGCTACTCCAGCTTTTTTTCCCTTTCCATTTGCATGGAATATATTTTCCATCCCTTCACTCTCAGTCTGTCTGTATCTTTTGTTCTGAGATGGGTCACTTGTAGATAGTATATGTATGGGTCATATTTTCTTATCCATTTGACTGGAGCATTTAATCCATTTACATTTAAGGTTACTATTGATAGGTATTTATTTATTACCATTTTAATTTTCTTTATGCCTATAATCCCCTCTTTCTCCCTTACTTCTACTTCCTAAAACAGTCCCTTTAACATTTCTTGCATTGCTGGTTTAGTGATAATGTACTCCTTTAACCATTTTTTGGTCTGGAAAGCTTACATGTCACCTTTAATTTTAAATGATAGCCTCGCTGGATACAGTAGTCTTAGATTTAGGCCCTTGCTTTTCATCATTTTCTTCATGCCACTCCCTTCTGTCCTGAAGTGTTCCTATTGAGAAATCAGTTGACATTCTAATGGGAGCTCCTTTGTAGGTAAATTTCTCTCTCTCTTTTGCTGCCTTTAAGATTCTTTCTTTGTCTTTAACATTTTCCATTTTAATTATAATGTTTCTAGGTGTGGGTCTCTTTGGGTTCATCTTTATTGGGATTCTCTATGCCTCCTGAACTTGTGTTACATTTTCCTTCACCAGGTTGGGCAAGTTTTTTTTCATATTTCCTTTAACATGCTCTCTGTTTTCTTGCTCACCCTCTTCCCCTTCTGGTCTTATTATAATGCAAATGTTGTTATATTTCATGTTGTCCCAGAGATCCCTTAAGCTCTCTTCCTGCCTTTTAATTCTCTTTTCTATTTGCTGCTCTAATTGGGTACTTATTTCTACCTTTTCTTCCAAATCGCTGATTTGGTCCTCTGCTTCATCAAATCTACATTTATTTCCTTCCAGTGTGTTCTTCATGTCAGATACATCATTCTTCATTGCTGTCTGGTGCTTGTTCATGGCCTCTATTTCCCTTCTCATGTTGTTGTTATTTGTGTTAAGTTCCTTGAGCATTTTTATAACCATTGCTTTGAACTCTATGTCTAATAGGTTGCTTACCTCCATCTCATTTAGTTCTTTTTCTGGAGATTCGTTCTTTTCTCTCATTTGGAGGTTGATTTTTTGTCTCCCCATTTTAGCTGTCTCTTTATATTTGCTTCTATGTATTAGATAGAACTGTTATGCCTCCCAGTCTTTGTGGGATGGTATTATGTAGAAGGTGTCTTGAGGGGTCCAGTAGTGTAGTCTCTTTGTTCACCTGAGCTAGATGCCTCTTATGAGCATTGTTTTAGGATCTTTTCTTATAATTGGGATTTGATTGTTGGTGTCCCATTTGTGGGAGGAATCTCCTCTCCTACTTGCTGCCAGTGAGGTTCAACCCCAAAATCATCATTCCAGCTGAACAGTGGTCGGGGACTCCTTAGCCAAGAGGTTGTGTCAGCCTTGAGTCTCACACCTTGATTGACCCTGTTCTGAGCTCTACTTCCTTCCTGCATGGAGTTGTTCCTGCAGGTGTCAGCTGCAGGCAGGTGCTTGGGGTCCCACTGGCCTTGTTAGAAGTCCAGGATGTTATCTGCAGCAGGGACCCAACCTGCTGTTTTTGACTAATTAGATAATGCAAAGACTTCAAGCTTCCAGAGAACTGCCTCTGCCTGCAGACCGATTGGAATCAGTCTGGAGTATCCTCAAGCAAGTCCACATGCTTCTGCCTTGAGGGCTAATTGTTATTCTCTGTCTCTTAATGGGCCACAGAAACTCCACAGGGTGGGGTATTAGAATTTCCAATAGGGTGGGTCAACTGTCTTCCCCCCAGGAAAAAACAGCAAGATAGCCAAGATTTGCCTGCGAAAGATGACCTCCAAGTGTGAGGGAATGATTCAGTCCAGGAAACTGGGGTGTCTGCCTTCTAACCTCTAACTCCAAATCCCCCAACCCTGGCTTATGTTTATACAGCTCCATTCCACTCAACTCTCCCTCTGCCAGAGCCCAAGGTGAGTGGCCACACTAAAAATGTTGTGTGTTAGTCCTTCAAGAGGGTGCCTTCTCTTCCAGCCTTCTCTCCCTGGCAGTCAACAACCCTGCTGTTTTTCACAGCCAGATGTTATTTGGGCACCTTTCTCGGTTCCAGTGCTCTCTATTGGAGGGCCCTGCTTGGGGATTATACCCAAGAGTTAGTGGC
Organism: Myotis brandtii; assembly: GCF_000412655.1. NCBI lineage: Eukaryota > Metazoa > Chordata > Mammalia > Chiroptera > Vespertilionidae > Myotis > Myotis brandtii. Next base: position 6,357,650 of record NW_005356635.1, read on the forward strand.
AAACCCCTACAGTTGAGATATCTCTCCAGAACTTCAGCTGCTGTCTGTGGGAACCCAGCCAGCCCTTTCATGCCTCCACCCTTCCTACAAGTCTCTATGTGGTCTCCACTTTCCTTCCTTGCTTATCAGGGTTCTCTCCAGCTAGTCTTTAGTTGATTTTTCTGGGTGCTTCTTCTGTATTTTAATTGCAATTACAATTTGGTCCTAAGAGCATGCCTGTGAGCTTCCACTTACTCTGCCACCATTTTTAATCTTCCAAAATTTAACCAGAGTCACAATATGAAGAACTAATTCTTACAAATGTTTTACTCCTGCCAATCTAAATCTAGAAATGAAAAAATTTTATTACCACCTTTGCCCAACTGGTTGCAGCAGGCAGATCTAAAAAAATGATGTGAGAATTTTTACCTTCTGCCAGATTTTGTCAGAGGTTCAAAATCTCTAAGTGCAGCTTCCAGATCAAGCAAGGTGTCCCCAGCTAATGGTGCAGTTTTTGGGGTGTAAGAAATTGTAGGGAAGAAAATGTTCTACTTGACCCTCTTAGGATCCTTAGCTGGATCTGAAAATGAAACAGACAAGGGCAGAAATGCATACAGATTTTACTGAATTTTTACATGCATCTGAAATCCTTCACAAGAGAATAAAGACCTGAAGAGGTGGGCCAGGGCAAAAATCTTCTTTTACACAAATAAACAATAAAAATTTTTGAATATTGGCAAAATGGAGGGGTTCGAGTTAGGGATAGTGAATGGTTAAGAAGTAACTAGAAGATAAAGTTTAGTTTAACAAGCTTGGTTAAAGCTTGTTACTTCTTGGTCCCAAATTCCCTGTCTTTGGTGATAATTTCTTCCTTCTTCCTGGTACAAGGAAGGTACCTGTCAGGTGAGTTTCATGATTTTTTTCAGAGAAGAAAGGCAGGTATGGGGCAGAGTGACTTACTTCAACTTGCAATTATCTGCACATGGAATCCCGCTTCTACAATTTTCTTAAACTCCTCCAGCTTAAGATATTTAATATGCCAAGGTGCTATATTTTAGTGTAGCATATCCTGAACTTCATCAACTTCTTGGCTTCTATCCATTCCTTCAGAGAATCTCATCTTCTGCCAAAATTCTGTGGGCTGTTATTCCTGGAAAACAATTATCGGCCAAATAGGGGCATTTGAAATAGGTAATATTTTGAATTACTTTACACTTTTCAAATAATTTTATAGGCTTTAATTTTTGAAACAGCCTTGTTATATAAGTGCTGTAATCATCTACATAATCTACATTTTACAGAAAATGAAACCTATTTAGAGAGATTCTTTAAATTTTTTTTATTTTAGGGATTTAAGAGAGGGAGGAAGAGAAAAAGAGGAGAGAGAGAGAGAGATCAGTTGCCTCTTGCGCACACCCCAGCCAGAGATTTAACCTACAACTCAGGTACATGCCCTGATCAGGAATCAAACCCAAGACTTTCTGGTGCATGGACTGATGCTCCAACCAACTGGGCCATACCAGCCAGGGCTAAGAGATTCTTATTCTCACTTTATTTTTATGCTTACCTCAATTGTGCAATGGTATCTAGCATTAATTACATTGTAGTGTGTGTGTGTATACATACATATATATTACTAGCGGCTCAGTACACGAAATTCGTGCACAGGGCGGTGGTGGATCTCAGCCCCACCTGAACCCTCTCCAATCTGGGACCTCTCGCAATTCAGGACCACTGGCTCCTAACCACTCACCTGCCTGCCTGCCAAATGTCCCCAACTTCCCTACCCTGCCAGCCTGGTGACCCCCAACTGCCCTCCCCTGCTGGCCTGATCATCCCTAACTGCTCTCCCCTGCTGGCCTGGTCGCCCCTAACTGCCTCTGCCCCAGCCCCCACCACCATGACTTTGTCCGTAAGGAAGTCGCATGTCTGGAAGATGGCCGGTCGACCGGTCTAATTAGCATATTACCCTTTTATTAGTATAGATAGATTATATAGGATAGGATTGCTTAAATGGGGGGTGGTGGAAAGTCTTTTTCAGCAGGAGTATATGCTCTTGGCAGACAAAAATACATAACCCCTATATCTGGACTGATAGCCAGCCATATGCACTATACTGCCAAACTGGTTATTAAAAAATTGAACTGCTTTATTACACCTTACACCAAACAGCTGTTGCCCCCCTTAAAACCCTCAGCCCCCACCTTAGGTTCTGCCTTCACAGTTCACCCAGATTAGGTTCTGATTGGTTGGTTTCTATGCCAGTGAGCATCAAAAGCTCCACCTCCTAGGCAGCCATTGGCTCCTCACAGTTCACCATATTTGGTTCTGATTGGTCGCTTTCTGTGCCAGTCAGCATCAAAAGCGCTGCCTCCTAGGCAGCCATTGGCTCCTCGCAGTTCACCCAGATTTTGTTCTGATTGGTCGGTTTCTATGCCAGTCAGCATCAAAAGCTCCGCCTCCTAAGCAGCCATTGGCTCCTTGCAGTTCACCCAGATTTAGCTCTGATTGGTCGGTTTCTATGCCAGTCAGTGTCAAAAGCTCCATCTCCTAGGCAGCCATTGGCTCCTCTGGGAAATCCAGAATGGACCTGCCTTCATATCGCCACCAGCCCTTCAGTCACGCCCCTAGTCCTCTACCGGGTATATCTCTGGCCGCTCTGGGAAGCAGCACCTCAGGTCTGTGCTGGTGGCAATTTTGAATTCTCATCCCTGACCTAACCTTCTTACAGTGCAAGCTCTGCAAAGACAAGCATTTGTCTTGTTCATTCTTATTTCACTCATAGACTTTACCTGTGTCTATGTATCTATGCTAGCACTGCATGGTGACCAGTGGAACGGTCATTTCGGTCGTCAGGGTCACTGCCTTTTTATATATATATAGATGTTATGGTTGCTAAATGAAGAAATTCTTCACTGATCTTCCCAGTGAACTGCTTAAGAGTACATTTAATAAACAAGGAGCTCAATCTTTTCAAAACATCCTTCTTCCTTTTTCAAAGATGGCATTGGTGAATAGGCAAATTTTCTTTACAAAGTGTAACTAACAACAATCTACTGTAAAACAAAAAGTAGCTCTGTTTATCTCATACCATCATGGGGCAAAATCCTATAAAAATCAATATGAGAAATATAACTTGAAAGAGCTTTTAATCATATGAGAGGATATTGATGAAATAATATCAGAGAAGAGAAAAACAGAATTATTCTTTTGTTTTTGAAATATATTTTCTAATATTCCATAATAAACATGTATTAATGTTATAATCAGTAAAATAATTTTAAACAAAGAAATATAGATAACCCTGCTCCTAAAATTACAGGTTTGATGTTCTCTCTTTTTCTAGTCTCAGCTTTTGAATTTATCATCAAGTTGCTACTGCATGTTTCTGTTTGGCTATCCTACTCTTATTTAAAAAAAAACAACAAAAAAAATTTCTAAAACTAAATTAATTTTTTCCAAAACAAAACTATTTTTCTTGACATTTCTATTTCTGTCTCCTTTTCATCCAAGTTTTAAACTCTGGAATTTTTCTTCAGTCATCTTCAGCTACTCATTTCCTCCTGAATGTCCTTTTTCTCCAGTGCATGTGTTTGTCACTTGACTTGAAGTTGTCTCCATATAGAATCCTTGTTCCTGGGCTTTCTCACTTCCAGTTGGCATGACATCACTGCTAGAGAAATTTCCAAAATCATATTTTGTTTTATACTATACTAGAGGCCCGGTGCATGAAATTCTTGCACTGGGGAGGTGTCCATCAGCCCAGGCTGCACCCTCTCCAATCTGGGACCCCTCGGGGGATGTCTGACTTCCGGTTTAGGCCAGGGATCGGGCCTAAACCAGCAGTCGGACATCCCTCTCACAATCTGGGACTGCTAGCTCCCAACCACTCGCCTGTCTGCCTGCCTGATTGCCCCCTATCCATTCCCCTGCCAGCCTGATCGATGCCTAACTGCTCCCCTGCAGGCCCAATCGCTCCTAACTGCTCCCCTGCCGGCCCAACTGCCCTCCCCTGCAGGCCTGGTCACCCCCAACTTCCCTCCCCTGCTGACCTGATTGCCCACAACTGCCCTCCCCTGCTGGCCATATCTTGTGGCTGGGCGCTGCCATCTTTGAGGGTGGGGCAGTCAATTAGCATATTCCCTCCTTATTGGCTGTGGGCGCCACCACCTTTGAGGGCAGGGCAGTCAATATATTCCCTCTTTATTAGATAGGATTCTTGCTCAAAAACAAATTATATAGCTTGTCAGAACAATAACTTCTGCCATGTCTAGGGCAACATATATTCAAGATGAGCTTGAAACATCTGTGCCAGAAAGCAAGGAAATGTTCAAAGAATGATAAGGACATGTCAAGGGGTACAGGAATTGACTTTGAATGGATGTTCCCATTGGCCATATTTGGACCATCTCAACATCTAAAAGAATAATAACAGTTATTAATTTGTATGAAATAGAACGTGTACAAAAAGAAAGATGCAGTGGAGAAAGAAATGGAAGTTCTGTGCAGAAAAAAAAATGATAATATAAATGCAAAAGAAATGATAGAAAAGCAGCACATTGCAACCAATTATTGTGATAATTGGTGACCAATGGATATGAGGATCACTAGTGGATGCTAAATTCATCAGTTCAAATGTCTTTAGGGAACAGGATATGACACAATATCAAAGTACTATCTCACAAATTATTTACTAATTGCAAAGTGGAAAATGTACATTTATAGATCTGAAGGAAACCATCTTACCCAAGAGCTCAAACTTATCATTACCAATAGCAGTGAGAGGCCCACAATGTACCCACGCCAATCACGTGTTCTTGCCAATAGGTTCAACCCAAGTCCAACATAGAGGAAACTATCAGAAAAGCCAAGAATGTAGGGCATTCTACAAGACAACTGGCTGGGATTCTTCAAAAATAACTTAATATACGGAAAAACAAAAAGGCAGTAAAGTTAGTGTAGATGAAAGAAAACTAAAGAGATGTGATTTTGTGCATAAACCTTCATTGGCTCCTATATGAAACAGTATAAAACAGCTACAAAATAACAGAATATCTTTATTCTTGGAAGATATGAGCCAATGTATGCAGGAGTAAGAAATCATAATGTCTTTCAAAAATTTCAGCAACAAAAATTTATAAATAAATATATACATGTACATATACATACAGAGAGAGAGGGAGACTGTACAGGCAAAAGTGGTAAATATTCACAAAAGGTGAGTCTAGGTAAGGGGTATGTAAGGGTTCATTGTACTATACTTTCAAATTTTGTAGATTTGAAAATTTTTAAATAAAAGGTTATGGAGGGAAAGCCCTTTGCCTGGAAGGAGAAAGTCCAGAGTCCTTGATCCAGCACTCAAGGCCATGTTCCACTTAGATCTATCAAGCTATAGTCAGTCTGTAAGAGATACAAGGGCTAGAGTGTGTCCTATCAACCCTGTCTCCCCAGCATTAGCATCGTCGTCTTCATAATTCTCTCCTCTACTCCTCTGCAGGACCCCCTCTTAAGTCAAACTAATCTCATTCTCACAACTCTGCCTGTGCTGCTCTGCCTGTGAACATTGCTCATTTTCTCCATCCAAATGAAAACACTCTCCTCCCCATCAATCCCAGCCTGACTTAAATATAAACATGACCATCTAGGTTAACACCTGATATTTCCCCTCATATTTCTACATGTGAGAAAATAGGGGATTTTAACTTATGATTCTTAAAGACACCCCCCACTTATAAAATAATATCTTCAATAAATAAGTATAGGTTGATTGATTATATCCCTTCACTACATTATATATGAAGTAATCCTTATTTTAATGTCAAAATTTCAGAAAAAAAAGGAAGAAATTTAGTAAATTAATTAGTCATCTCTATGGAATGCCAAACAAAAAGTCATTTAAAAACTTATTTTTAGAATCAGGTGGGTTTGAATTAAATGTTCCCATTTTTGTCAGGACATTTTTTTATTATAGAGAATTGAGTAGGCTTGGATGAGTAGAGGAAAGTACCTATCTGATCATTTATCCACACTATCCCCTTGTCTCACTCTATGGCACTAACCTCCTTCTTCTGTGTTTAATTTAGACACTGCTGTCAATTATATTCTCTGGCCTTGGAATTTCTTTCTCTGGATACTGCCTGGCCATATCAGCTTTGGGCCTCGTCCAAGGCCCATACTGCCGCACCCTCAATGGCTGGGAATACGCCTTTGAAGGCACTGCAGGACGGTAAGGAATAATTCCTCAAGCCAAGGAATTAGGCTTGAATTACCTGACTTAATGCTCATGCTCATTTTCCATGATCACTTTGGTGTTCCATGCAGTTACTTTAGTGCAGAATTTTCCTATTCATTTACTAATCTCCAGACCAGTATGTTCCTGCTCTGATCATTGTTCAGATTTTTTTTTCTCCAGTCTTTTAATGCCACATGCACTCACTGTTTTGAGGCTATCATGGATATATCCAAATGAAAGACATGTTTCTTCCATACTTCAGAATAGGACTTCATGGTTACTGTGGTCTGGCAACTGCTGGAGCAGTTGAGTGGCTCTGGGAAGTCAGTCTTGCTTTGTGGCCAGGTTGAGCATGTGGTAAGTTACAGATATAAAAGGACTCAGCTGAGAGAGAATCACAGTGCCCGTGGATGGGCACCACCCAGAGCTATGCCAGCAGGGGCAGAGCGAGTAACAAAGTGCAGGCTGAGATGCAGAGACATGCCTAGGTGCAGAGGCTTGTAGATGGAGCCAGAAGCTTCTCTAGCATATACTGAAGAAGACTCTAGTCTAGAAGTCTTCTCAAAAGGCTGGTATGGTAGTTCAGCTGTTGAAGGATTCATGCTGGATCACAGAATGCCTCCCACTAGCACTGTGCTGAGCTTACTGGCCTACCAGCATCTGCAGAGGCAGCTCAAAAGGAAACAGGGCCCAGGCAGAGACACAGGAGAGGGTAACTGAATCTTGCCCTGTCTCATCCTGTGCTCAGAATTCTAGTGGAATAAAATGAGGGAGTGTCGGTACCACTTCCTGAGAAAATCACATTTTCTTCTTAACTCCCTATGACTGCCTTTATTGTTCAAGACCCACATCTATTTGAAGTCTCACATGCTCACCTAGAGCTCCTTGGCAGAACTGCTTCTGTGTTGCCTTTATTCTGAAGGTTCCACAAGGTGCTCTGGCCAAAGTTCTTCCTCAGGTCAGGAGAACCTGAAACACAACCCCAGGCCTTTCTGAGAATTTAGAGACAATCCTGTGGAATTGAAGGACTTCAGGAAAGGGACCCTATGTATCAAGTCCTGCTGGCTGCAAAAAATCCTCTTTTTATACCATTAGCCCCTGAACTTTTCCCCACCCCAAAACCAAAGAAGCCTCCCCTTTCGATTGCAAGAATCTCAGGCTTCCCACATGCCTCTCCATTACTCCTTTCAAGTTGCCCTTTATATTCGCATTCACCTGGTCCAGATTCTCTATTCCTTGCAGACCCTGTTGGTGCTCATAGGTTACAAGAATTTTTACATAATTCTCAACAAACAGTCACAGTAACCTTAGAGTTAGATATTTGAAGCTCACTGTCCAGATAAGACTCTAAAGGTCAGAGATGTAATATCCTTTATCCAAGATCCTACAAATCTGGGAGTTGTGACTTCATATTCAATGCTCTTTACATCTTGAGACCTAAGGGTCATTGGCAATATCACAAAATTCTCAGAGTGCCTCTCAGTGTACTGGAGCATAGAGAATAGGAAAGAGAGTTAATGGAGGGGAATAAGAAAGAAATGGAGTGGGGGGAGAGAAAATAAAGGTTGTGGTGGTGAGGGCACTAATCCTTTCTGCCACAGGCATTAATACCCACAGCCACTTTTGCTGGTACCCACGTTGCCCAAATTGCTGTTTTAAGAAAAATCATCTTACTATTGACAAGATATTTATAGAAAATTCCGCCCTGTAAATAGGTTTGATTGTTTTTGTTTGGGTGATTCTTTTTAAAGATCAGTTTTCCATTTTGATTTAGTTGAACAGAGAGTGTGTCCTCCTTATAAGAAGAGCTAATGGTCATGGGAGACCTGGAAGTGGGCAAAAGTTGTCAGGTTGATTCAGTGTGGCTTTAAAATTATCTTGGAAGTTGTTTAATTCTCACAATTCTATGCTGAACTAGACTGATAAAACCTTTCCAGCTTTTGCATTCCCACCTCACAGTCTAAATCTTCTTAAGAGCTGCAGGACAGTACCACTCTGAAGAAGAAGTCCTCACACTGTGGACCCCAGACCAGCAACATCACCATTACCTGGGAACTTAGAAATGTAGTCTTGAGCCCCACCCAAAATTTCTGAATCAAAAACACTGTGGTGGGGCCCCACAATCTGCATTTTCACAAGCCCTCTACAATCCTGATACATGCTCAAGTTTGAGGACCACTGTTCTAGACAGTATTGGGACAGTGTCTAGGAATATCTAGCAGAATTTCTCTTTTTCATTTTGCCACCTGTGTGATTTTATATCCGGTGCAAGCTCAGCTCTATCCCCGACAGCTCAGGCTAACTGCTGGACTCGCAGAGACAGGCAGTCTCTACCTCTCTTGGTATTGACATATGCTGCTTTTCATTGCTATTGAACTCTTCAGTATGTGTCTTGCTTCCTAATTGAATTATAATTGCCTCTGAGGCAGGTACCATGTTTACAATAAGCATAGTCTGGTGCTATATATACTATACTAGAGGCCCAGTGCACGAATTCGTGCACAGGTGGGGTTCCTCGGCCTGACTGGTGATTGGAGCCGATCAGGGGGGTAGGAGGGTGCCCGGCCGGCCAGGGGGAGGGACCACAGGAGGTTGGCTGGCTGTGGGAGGTTGGCTGTGGGAGCGCACTGACCACCAGGGAACAGCTCCTGCTTTGAGCATCTGCCCCCTGGTGTTCAGTGCACATCATAGCAACCGGTCATTTGGTCAACCGGTCATAATGGTCACTTAGGTTTTTATATAGAGAGAGATGTTCAATATACGTACTGAATGATTTCTTTAAATATATGAATTCATATTTAATAATATATATTTTAATCATATGTATTACTGTCCCAAACATATAAATAACTGTAGCCTTCTTCCTTGGACCAAGTATGTAGGCTTTGGCCTTATTGGCTCTTTTTGACCATTTCCTTCCTTGCTCTCAGTTTCCTAACAGATTCCAGCATATGGATTCAGTGCCTTGAACCTGCACATGTAGTGGAGTGGAACATCATTTTGTTTTCCATTCTCATAGCACTCAGTGGGCTTCAAGTGATCATCTGCCTCATCAGAGTAGTCATTCAGTTATCCAAGATACTATGTGGAACCTATTCAGTCATCATCCAGGTAACAGACCCCCACTGGCACCTGTACCTCACCCATTTTACCCTCACTGCCCATGATTCAATGAGTTTCTTAAAAAGACTTTTAGAATTCCATTATTTCCATTCCTACTGCCCTCACCTTTCTTTATTCAACCCCTAATACAGCTAATTTTTTCAATATTTTCAATGTGTCTGTTGATTTGTCTATATGGATTAAATCAATGTAATAGTAAAATCTGTATTCCGTGTTGCATGATGAAAATAACTCAGTGTTTTCAGTGAGAAACATTTTAATATTCCATGTAGTTATAACCCAAAGCTCAAATAAATATATGCATTTATGTGCATTGAGAATTTTTTGTTCATTTCTTTGAATGCTGGTACATTCAGCTAAAAATCTTTCTTTGTACTGAGTGGTTTTTAAGATGTGAAATATGTCTTTATCTATTGGAACTATTTCTGCATCATCTGCTAAAATATTAATGTTAATTTAGTTATAATTGAAACTACTAAACCTATCAAGCAAGTCTGGAGTGAAGAGAAATCATAACTGAGATCTTGTGTCTTGTTTAACAACATATCTATATATAAAAGCCCAGTGACCAAACGGCAGAACAACTGGTCGACGAGTTGCTATGATGCGCACTGACCACCAGGGGGCAGACGCTCAAGGCAGGAGCTGCCCCCTGGTGGTCAGTGTGCTCCCACAGTGGGAGTGCCACTCTGCTGACCGAGATGAGCGGTGTTCCCACAGCAGGTCAATCCCCGTAGGCCACGCCCCCACCAGTCCACGAATCTGTTCACTGGGCCTCTAGTATTAGATAATTCCTTTCCTAGCAGTTTCAAATAGATATTTTTCTAGTCCATTATGTTTTGAATATAAACTATAAATTTCAGTTGCTACCTGGATTATGAATTATTAATCAAGTCAAATTTACTACTTTACTTACTTTGGTTTTCCTTTTTTTTTTTTTTAGCCTGGAATCATTTGAATGAGGACAAGAATGTTTTCCATTATCAAGTTATGGACATCTATCTTCTATATAAGTCTTTTATTTAGACTTGGCAATATTCAAATGATATTTTCTCCATTTGGTGTTCATTGTAGTCATTTGTGAAATTTACAGTCCTCGCTGAAAGTGCAAATTATGCCACACTTTTATTTAGATTTTTTTCTAAGCAATATGTGTCAAGATCTTTAGAAATGTTTTTTCACTTTGAGCAAACAAGTCTGTTTTTAGTAATCTGTACTTTGGAAATAAATAAGAATAAAAGATGAAACTTTATGCAAATTGCATATATTTCAACATAATTTAATATTCTGTAAAATTAGAATACCAAAAAAATTTAAAGTTTAGGGGAAAGATTAAATAAAGAGTGGTACATTAGTTGTAATATTACATAGTCATTACAAATGATGTTTTAAAGATTATGAATAGTGCTATGTGAAAAAACAGATTACAAACTTACATTTACAGTAAAAACTATATCTAAAACAAATAAAACAGATTTTTTTAGGTTAAGGCACAGACAGAGGCATCTCAGAAGGTTTCATTCTTGCTGTTGTTCTCATCAGCCCTTTAGTTTATTAGGGAACATGTGTAAGGGTCAGGCAGAAGAACTGGACTTAGACCTAGGTTTGAAACTTGGCTGTGTCCGTAGGCAAACTATTTAACCTCTCTGAAACTGTCTCTTAATCTTTAAAAAGAGGATAACAAGGATTAAAAATGGCAGCAGAGTAGGTGGATGCTGCAAAGACATGCTCCCAGGAATAAGCTGTAATTACAACTGAAATACTGAAATGCTCCCTGATAATCAACAGAAAACTCACAGGAGAGAACCCTGATACCTGAGGACTGAAGGTGGAGACCACACAGAGACTGGTATGAGGTGTGGGGTTGCAAAAGGGCTGACCGAGTGCCCACAGACAGGAACTGAAGTTTTGGAGAGATATCTCAGCTGTGGAGGGGTGCCACTGAGAACTCTGGGATCTAATCTTCAAGCTGGGTTCCCAGCAGAGAGCAGAAAATCTGAGGAGGGTACCCACATAACATCTAGCTGTGAAAAGCAGTGGGGTGCTGTCTGCCAGGGAGTGGCAGCTGAAAGTTCAGGCACCCTCTTAAAGGGCCAATGTACAAAAATTCCCTGTGGTGCCACCCAACTTGTGCTCTGGCAGAGGGAGGGTGAAGAGGAATGGAGCTGTGAGAGCAGAACCCAGGACTGAGAACTTGAGGGGTAGAGCTCAGAAGGCAGACACCCCAAGTTTCCTGGGCTGAGTCATTCCCTTACACAGCAGAGGACATCTTTCCCACATAGACATTTGCCTTGCCTGGTGGGGGAGAAAGTCGACACACCCTATTGGACAACACCTTGCCCTGAGGTCACTTAAGATCTTAAAAGTAGCAATTAGCCTCCAGGCAGAAGCAACTGCCCCACCGTGTTGAAAAAACTCTTGCTATACCTGAGAATGATTGTCCGGGGGCAATTCAAGTTGGAATTCTATTAGTCTGTAGACAGAGGCGGTCTCTGGAGGCTTTAAGTCTTTGCCTGATCCAATTAGTCAGAAACTGCCTTTAACACTGTCCTGCAATAGAAATTGAGAGGTGTAGAACATCTACCTAAAACTTAGTCACAAACCCAGACAACCAAAATGAGGAGACAAAGAAACAACCCCCAAATGAAAGAACTAGAGAATTCTCCAGAAGAAGAGGTAAATGAAGCAGAGATAAGAAACTTACCAGAAACAGAGTTCAGAGTAATCATGGTAAAAATGCTCAACAATATGAAAAAAGATATAGTAACTATGAAAAAAGAACAGTCTGAGATAAAGAATGACATAACACAAACAAAGAACACATTGGAAGGAATACACAGTAGATTTGGGGAAGCTGAGGATCTAATCAATGAATTAGAAAACAGAATTGAAAATATCACTCAGAGAACCAAAAAGAAAAAAAAATTAAAAAACAGGAGGCAGCTAGAGGGAGCTCTGGGACAATGTGAAACATAACAATATTAGAGTTGCAGTTGTGCCAGAAGAGGCAGAAAGGAAGAAAGGAAAAGAGAAGGTGTTTGAAGAAATAATGGTAGAAAACTTTCCCAACCTGGTAAAGGAAAAAGTCACACAAGTTCAGGAGGCACAGAGAACAAGAACAACCTGAACAGACCCGTGCACAGACACATCATAATTAAAATTAAAATGCCCCAAATTAAAGACAATAAGGGAATCTTAAAGGCAGCAAGAGAAAAGAAAACTATTACCTACAAAGGAGTTCCCAAAAGGCTGACACCTGATTTCTCAGCAGTAACCCTACAAGCCAGTAGGGAATGGCATGAAGCACTTAAGGTAATGGAAAGCAAGGATCTGAGACCAGGATTACTATATCCAGCAAGGCGATTATTCAAAAAAGATGGTAAAATGAAGAGCTTTCCAGACAAAAAAATAAAAAGGCTAAAGTAGTTCATCACCACCAAGCCAGCATTACAAGAAATGCTAAAGGGATTGCTGAGAAGAAGAAACAGAGAAACCTAGCTATACAGAATCGAAATGGCTATAAATAAGTTCCTCTCGATAACCCTAAATGTAAATGGATTAAATGCTCCAATCAAAAGGCATAGGGTAACTGAATGGGTACAAAAACATGACCTAACTATATGCTGTCTGAAAGAGACCCACCTCAAAACAAAAGACACACACAGGATGAAAGTGAGGGGGTGGAAAAATAATTTTCCATGAAATGGAAAAGAAAAAAAAGCTGCAGTAGCAACACTCATATCTGACAAAATAAACTTTAAAATGAAGGCCATCACAAGAAACAACAAAGATCACTACATAATCCTAAAGGGATAGATTTAACAAGAGGTTATAACCCTGGTAAACATATATGCACCCAATATAGGTGCACCTAAATATATTTTTAAAAATTTTAGAGAACTTTAATGGAAAGATTCACAACAATACAGTCATAATAGGGGACTTTAACACCCCTCTAACTTCACTAGAAAGATGTCCCAGACAAAAAAAATTAACAAGTAAACAGAGACTCTAAAGGACACACTGGATCAGATGGATCTAATACTAGTAAACATTTATAGAACATTTCACCCCAATGCAGCAAAATATACATTCTTCTCAAGTGCACATGGATCATTCACAAAGAGAGACCACATGTTAGGATACAAAACAAGTCTTTAAAAGTTCAAGAAGATTGAAATCATATCAAGCATCTTCTCAGATCACAGTGGAATGAAATTAGAAATCAACTACAGTAAAAACACCCCAAAATATTCAAACATATGGAGGATAAATAGCATGTTATTAAACAATGAATGGGTTACCAACAAGATCAAGAAAGAAATTAAAAACTTCCTGGAGGAGAAACCAAGATGACGGCATAGGTAAACACCAGAGATTGCTGCCTCGCACAACCACTTCAAAAATACAACTAAAAGACAGAACGGACATCATCCAGAACCACAGGAAGGCTGGCTGAATGGAAATTCTACAACTAGAAGGAAAGAAAAAAGCATACCAAGACTCAGAGGAGCTGCGGTGCGGAAGTAAAATACAGAGATACAGAGGCGCATGGGGAGAGGGTTGGTGGCTGAGGACACAGTTGTCTTTTTCAATCGGGAGGGAGTCTCAAGCTCTGAGCTCCAGTTCCGGGTGAGTCTCTGGGGACCCAGACTCATATGAGAGAAACTGGGCTGTCTGGCATTGGTCAGAACTCGAGGGCAGCTTTCTCTCGGGGGTGCTTGCAGCGATTGTCGGGACACTGAGAAGCAGGGCCTCTGAGAGCAGGACCAAGAGCAGCCATAACTGCTCGCTCCACCCTGTTGATCCCCTGGGACCCCGCCCCGCCCAAGCCATGAGGCTTTTGCATATGAAAGACCTGGCCTTTGCAATCTGATAATTACCTAACAAATTGCTGCTGGCCCAAGGCCCCACGGCAACTTGCAATGTGTCACAGCTGGCTCCTGCTGGATAGCCTCAGGCAGAAGCTAGATTAGCACCTCCTTAGAGATCCAGGAACCAGTGTGCCTGGTGGTCAGAGTGGGACCATCCAGATTGCAGCTCCTCGTATTCATAAAGGACACACTCAGGAGGCAGACTCAGTGAGCACCAAAGCCCCATTGAAGTAAGTCTTGACCCGGAGGGGTTTCTCCAGCACAGAAGTTCTCCCACTACAGACACAGCTGATTCTCACAGCCAATTGGCCTGGAGGTCAATCCCTCCCAGAGTTACCTACAACAATCAAGGCTTAACTACAACAAGACTGTGCACAAAG
>NW_005356635.1:6372467-6375034 GCF_000412655.1 Myotis brandtii
ACAGGATGAGAGTGAAGGAATGGAAAAAAACTTTCCATGCAAGTGGAAAAGAATAAAAAGCTGGAGTAGCAATACTCATATCCGAAAAAATAGACTTCAAAATGAAGGCCATCACAAGAGACAGCAAAGATCACTACTTAATACTAAAGGGATGGATCCAACAAGAGGATAGAACCCTGGTAAACATCAATGCACCCAATATAGGCACACCAAATTATATATATTCCAGAGTACTTTAACAGAGAGATCTACAACAATACAGTCATAGCAGGGTACTTTAACACCCATCTGCTTCACCGAATAGATCTTCCAGACAAAAACTTAACAAGGAAACATCCTATCAGGCATCTTCTCATATCACAGTATAATGAAATTAGAAATCAACTACAATAAAAACGCCCACAACATTCAAACACATGGAGGCTAAATAGCATGTTATTAAACAAAGAATTGGTTATCAATGACATCAAGAAATTTAAAAAAAAACCTTCCTGGAAACAAATGAAAGTGAACACAAAACAACCCAAAATCTCTGGGACACAGCAAAAACAGTCTTAAGAGAGAAGTTCAGAGAGAACCAAGATGGCGGCATAGGTACACACTTGGAGAAGCTGCCCCCCACAACCACACCAAAACTACAACTCAAAGACTGTTGAGGGATGTTTAATGAACCAAAGACGCAGAGGTAAGACGAGCACACAGGCGATTGATGCCGGGCAGAGGGCTACCGCTCGCTCAGGCATGTAGCAACCTCTGTACCCTTAACCATTGCTTTTTTTTGGGGTTTGGCATGAGGTTTGTGCGTCAGCAGTTAATCAACTAAATTTTGTTTTGTTCTATATTGCAATAGCGCATTGAAGGCAACTTGCAGCTGTGCCCTCCCTTTCTGCTCTACCCACGACTATTTAATCTTATCCTTTCTCAGGGAGGGAAATGTTCCGGGAACTCAAGATTGTGTGCAATCTTGACCCAGAGTGACTCGCTTGCAAGTCAAGTTGTTGTTCCTGATGGAACATTCACTTCTTCTTGGCAGGACTTCAGATCCTTGTTTACAAATGTCCAGCTACAAAGACAAAAACTGCTATCATCCAGAACCACAGGAAAGCTGGCTGAGTGGAAGTTCTACAACTAGAAGGAAAGAAAAAGCGCATTGAGACTGGGTAGGAAGTGCGGAGGCGCCAAGAACAGAGGTACGAATGCACGTGAAATGGGCTGGCAACTGGGTGCAAGGTTTTTTTCAATTGGAAGGGAGATACAAGCTCCCAACGGCTCTGAACTCCAGATTCCGGTGAGACTCTAGGGACCCAGACTCCTACAGGGAGAAATGGGACTGTCTGCAATCAGGTCGGAAAGTGAGGTTGGCTTTCTCACAGAGATCATTGTTACTGTGGAAGTGCGGGACTTACGGATGCAGAGACGCAGAGACCCAGAGAAGCGGAGATGCGCAGAGACACAGAGACATGCAGAGACGTGGAGATGGCTGACTGACAGCCATCACTGTTTGCTCCGCCCTGGTGATTCTCTGAGACCCCGCCCCACCCAATTTACAACCCAACCCAAGCTGTGCCCAGCGGCGTATATGAATCGTGTGTCCTTTCACAGCCTAACCTAACAAACTTCAGCTGGGTCAGAGAGCTCCAAAACTCCCAAACCCCAAACAAAGAGGAGAAATCTGCATAGCTCGCTGTAGCTCCTGCTGGGTGGACTCAGGCAGTGGCGGCTGACTTTACTCCTTGGAAATCCAGGAGTCAGTGTACTCAGTGGTAAGGTACCAGATTTCAACTCCTCACATCCATAAATGACACACTCAAGAGGCAGACTCAGTAAGCACCAAAGCCCCACTGAAGCAAGTCCTGCACTATAAGATTGTCTCCAGCATAGCAGCTCTCCCACTGTAGTCACAGCTGGTCCCCACAGCCAGTTGGCCTGGAGGTCAATTCTTCCCAGTGATACCAACAGCAATCAAGGCTTAACTACAAGACTGTGCACAGAGCCCACAAAGGGGTACAACAAAAGTGTCCACCTCAGGTGATTGGGGAGGCTAAGCCACTGGGCCCAATAGTAGGACACCTACGCAAAGCCACTCTATCAACACAAGGAAGCAGCCAAAATGCAGAGACAAAGAAACATGTCACAAATGAAAGAAATGGAGGAGGACAAACTACGGGATATAGAGTTCAAAACCACAGTTATATAGTTACTCAAGAATCTTCTACAAACCTCTGAGAAACTTAGTGAGATCTCTGAGAAACTTAGTAAGACCTTCAAGGATCTTAATGAGAATGCCAAAACAATGAAAAAGGACCAGTCAGAAATTAAGCATACACTGTCTGAAATAAAGAATAATATACAGAAATTCAACAGTAGACTAGAGGATCCCAAAAATCAAGTCAAAGATTTGTAATACAAGGAAGCAAAAAACACCCAACCAGAAAAGCAAAAAGAAAAAAGAATCCAAAAATATGAAGATAGTGTAAGGAGCATCTGGGACAACTTCAAACGTACCAACATCCTAATTATGGGGGTGCCAGAAGAAGAGAGAGAGCAAGATATTGAAAACCTATTTG
>NW_005356635.1:6378137-6380141 GCF_000412655.1 Myotis brandtii
GCACAATTCACCATAGCTAAGATTTGGAAACAGCCTAAGTGTCCATCAGCAGATGAGTGGATTAAAAAACTGTGGTACATCTACACAATGGAATACTACGCTGCAGTAAAAAAGAAGGAATTCTTGCCATTTGCAACAGCATGGATGGAACTGGAGAGCATTATGCTAAGTGAAATAAGCCAGTCAGAGAAAGATAAATACCACATGATCTCACTCATTTGTGGACTATAGAGAACACCATAGACTGATGAACAGGGACAGATCCAGAGACAGAGAAACAGCGATCAGACTGTCAATCCCCAGAGGGAACGTAGGGGAGGGTGGGGGTAAGGGAAAGAGATTAACTGAAGGACTTGTATGCATACATATAAGCCAACCAATGGACACAGACAACAGGGGGATGAGAGCATGAGTGTGTGTGTGTGTGTGGGGGGGGAGGTTGGAGGTTAATGGGGGGATGAGGACACATTTGTAATACCTTAACCAATAAAGAAATTAAAGATTAAGAAATACATATCTATCAACAAGTGAATCTAAAAATCAAGTCATTATAAAATCTGATGATCAGAATAAACTGGTGAATATAATAGAAGCAGGGGCATAGAAAGGGAATGGACTGACAATTCTCATGGGAAGGAGGTGTGAGGGGTGCGGGAAGAGATTGGACAAAAATCATACACCTATGGATGAGGACAGTGGCGGGCAGTAAGAGCATGGGGTGGGGCGGAAACCGGGTGGAGGGGAGCTATGGGGGGGAAAAAGAGGAACATCTGTAATAATCTGAACAATAAAGATTTATTTAAAAGAGAGAGAGAGAATTTCATAGCACTACAGGCATACCTCAAAAAACAAGAAAAATCAGCAATAAACTACTTATCCTACAACTTAAAGAACTAGAAAGAGAACAACAATTAAAGCCCAGAGTAAGTAGAAGGAAGAAAATAATAAAGATCAGAGCAGAAATAAATAACACAGAGACTAAAAAACAATACAAAAAATTAATGAAACCAAGAGCTGGCTCTTAGAAAGGATAAACAAAATTGATAAACCATTAGCCAGACTCATCAAGAAACAAAAAGAGAGAACCCAAATAAATTCAGAAACAAAAGTGGAGACACAACCATGGACACCAGAGAAATATAAAGAATTGTAAGAAAATACTATGAACAACTATATGAAAACAAGCTAGACAATGTGGATGAAGTAGACAAATTCCTAAAAAAACTGCAATCTCCCAAAACTGAATCTGGAAATTTGAAAGAACCTGAATACTCCAGTAACAGCATATGAAATACAAGCAGTAATAAAATAAAATAAAATAAAATAAAATAAAATAAAATAAACTCTCACCAAACAACAGCTCAGATCCAGGTGACTTCACAGGGGAGTTTTTCCAACCATTTAAAGAACTAAAACCTATAATCCTAAAACTATTTAGAAAATCCAAGAGGAAGGAACACTTCCAAACTCTTTTTATGAGGCCAGCATTATCCTAATTCCAAAACTAGATAAAGACACTACAAAGAAAGTGAATTACAGGCCAATATCCTTGATGAACATAGATGCGAAAATCCTCAACAAAATATTAGCAAATCACATCCAGCAATATATTAAAAAGATCCTACACCATGATCAAGTGGGATTTATTCCAGGGATGCAAATCAAAAAACATGATACATGACATAAACAAATTTAAAGACAAAAATTCCGTGATCATATCCATAGATGCAGAAAAAGCATTTAACAAAATCCAACACCGATTTTTTTATTAAAAAAAACAACAACAAAAAAACTCTCAGCAAAGTTAGAATAGAGGGAGCATATCTCAACATGATAAAGGCCATATATGACAAACCTACAGCCAACATCATACGCAATGGGAAAAAACTAAAACCATTTCCCCTAAGAACAGGAACAAGACAGGGATGCCCACTCTCAACACTCCTGTTCAACATAGTACTGGAAGTACTAGCCATTGCGATCAGACAAGAAGAAGAAATAAAA
>NW_005356635.1:6380531-6385860 GCF_000412655.1 Myotis brandtii
TATTACAAAGCCATTGTTCTCAAAACTGCCTGGTATTGGCACAAGAACAGACATATAGACCAATGGAACCAAATAGAGAATCCAGAAATCAACCCAAGCCATTTGCTCAATTAATATTTGACAAAGGGGGCAAGAGCATACAATGAAGTCAAGAAGGTCTCTTCAATAAATGGTGTTGGGAAAATAGAACAGATACCTGAAAAAAAAAATGAAACTAGCCCACCAACTTACACCATGAACAAAAATAAACTAAAAATGGATAAAGGACTTAAATGTAAGATGGGAAACCATAAAAATCTTAGAAGCCATAAGCAGCAAAATAACAGACATTTGTCGTAGCAATATCTTTACCAATACAGTTACTAGGACAATGGAAACTAAGGAGAAAATAAACAAATGGGACTACATCAAAATAAAAAGCTTCTGCACAGCAAAAGAAACCATCAACAAAACAACAAGAAATCCCGCTGCATGGGAGAACATATTTCCAATATTATCTCTGAAAAGGGTCTAATCTTCAAACTGTATAGGGAACTCATACAACTTAAAAAAGGAATATAAATAGTCCAATCAAAGAATGGGCAAAGGACCTAAATAGACACTTTTCAAAAGAGGATGTAAAGAAGGCCAAGAGACATATGAAAACATGCTCAAGGTCACTAATCATCCAACAGATGCAAATCAAAACAACAATGTGGTACCACCTCACACATGTCAGAATGGCTATCATCAACAAATCAACAAGCAACAAGTGCTGGCAAGGCTGCAGAGGAAAAGGAACACTCTTGCACTGGTAGTGGGAATGCAGACTGGTTCAACCACTATTAAAAACAGTATAGAATTTCCTCAAAAAATTAAAAATGGAACTCCCATTTGACCCAGTAACCCCACTTCCAGGAATATATCCCAAGAAATCAGAAACACCAATCAGAAAGGGTATATGCACCCCTATGTTCATAGCAGCACAATTTACAATATCTAAGATTTGGAAACAGCCTAAGTGCCCATCAGCAGATGAGTGGATTAGAAAACTGGAGTACATCTACACAATGGAATACTACGCAACTGTAAAAAAGAAGGAACTCTTACCATTTGCAACAGAATGGATAGAACTGGTGAGCATCATGCTAAGCGAAATGAGCCAGTCAGACAAAAATAAAGATCAGCCCTAATCGGTTTGGCTCAGTGGATAGAGCATTGGCCTGCAGACTCAAGGGTTCCAGGTTCGATTCCGGCCAAGGGCATGTACCTTGGTTGCGGGCACATACCCAGTAGGGAGTTCGCAGAAGGCAGCTGATCGATGTTTCTCTCTCATTGATGTTTCTAACTCTCTATCCCTCTCCCTTCCTCTCTGTAAAAAATCAATAAAATATATTTTTTTAAAAATTAAAAAAATAAATAAACATCCATGATCTCAGTCATTTGTGGAATATAATGAACAACATAAACTGATGAACCAAAATAGAGCAAGAGGGAAAAAAATATTTTAGCATATAATAGAAGTAATCTTATTTACAGATTTTTAATATTTCCTACAACTTTTGTAATATCATACTATGTTAGGACAGTTTTGATAATATTGTACTTAAAACTCTTTTTTTCTTGAAATATTAATGTTTACTGCATGTAATATTATTATATTCAAGATCTTTTTTTCTTGAATAATTGGTGTTTGTTGCATGTAACATTTTTAAATTTAAAATCATTTTTCTTGAAAAGAAAATAAATAAATTTTCACTTCTAAAATAAATAAATAAATAAATAAAATAAAACACCAAATAATCAAAATATAGGATAAAAACTAAATTTAGAAGGGTTTACACAAAAATGTCAACTGTGGTTCCATATTTTTAAATGTGTCTTTATTATGTTTTACTATCAAAATATTTTTTAACACTCATAATTTTACTATTAATTTTTTTCCTTTTTTTCCAACCTTTAAAGAAGCATAGGCTTTTTCCAACCTTGAGTACCTATAAATGTCATATGACCACACACTTCAATCAATGTTCATGAGGATAGTAGATAGATAAGCCAAAAAGAGTTTTATATAAATTTGTATAACCTAACTGAGCTCTTGCCATTATTTTCTCACTCTTGGTGGTGAGGGTGGTGGGCTATAAGGAATAGCCTTGAAATAAGTGAGCAGTTGAGGACATGTCCAATGGGTTAGAGAAAGTGACCACTGACCAATTGATAATTGTCATGGGTATTTATCACTACCTATATTTATTCTTTAAAAGTGTATTCATCAAAACATTGATAATTTGTCTGCCTATACTTACCATGACTAGCAGCCATGTCTTATATGTTCCCATTACCCACAGGGCCTAGCACAAAGTGGGCACAGTAGACACTCAATGTTGAATATTCAAACCAGGCCCTTCTGTTCTTTGTGGTTGCCATTCTGTTGAGTGCCATCATAAGCCCACTGGGCCTTAATACTTCTGCCACTTCCCCATCACTCTCCTCTATGGACACTGCCAACAATGATCTGACAACACCTGCCAGTGCTTGGCAGTAGTAGCCAGTAGTTGAAGAATGCCTGTCTCCTAGGTGCCTGCTCAACCTACAGCCTTCTTTAAGAGAAGCTTCCCAGCCCACAGCCTCTGTTGAAGTGAATCCTGAAAGCAAGCCATGTTGTGTACCATACCACCCCCCATGCTCTGAACCCAGCTGACAGAACCTGGAATGGGCACTCAAGCCATGGGCAGCCTGTTGTCATCCTAGTGGCCTCTTACTTGACCTAGAGTAAAACATTGACCAAATAAATTCTTGTCTGAGAATTTGAATAGGAAGCCAAGAATGAAGAAACCCATGGAATTGCTGTCAGAAAAAATAATTAAAGGACAAGGAAGGAAGCCAACATGCAGAGTATTTGTTTACTCTATCAAGCCCATATACTTATCATGTACAGTACCATTTTTTTTTTTAGTTATTTCAGTCCTTTGGGAAGTAGATTTCTGACAGGTTAACTCCACCAGTTTGTCAAACACATTCAGACTGTCTAAAGCTAAACTGTGCTTAGATTCAATATGGTCCCTTACAGTGAGGGAGTGGTGGATAGATGTCAGCTGAATGACTCCACCAGAGAATTGGAAGTGTCAAATAATAGGATCACAGTCAAACACAATACAGTATACCTATCAGTAAATTAAGTATTAACACAGCCTCTCAAAATTTAGTATTTAAAAAGAATATAATGATGCAATTCTAAGTAAAAGAGTTTAATATAGATCTATATGTGCAGTTTGATCCCAAATTTTTGTTTTGTTTGTTTTTTAATTTTTGTTTGTTTGGTTGGTTTAGAGAGAAAGGAAGTGGCGGGGGAAGAAAAATATATATATGAGAGAGAAACATTGGTCAGTTGCCTCCCCTACACACCCTGACCAGGGATGGAACCCTCGACCCTTGGGTCTACAGGACAATGCTCCAACCAACTGAGCTACACCATCCAGGGTCCAAGTTTTTAAACAACCGTGTAATTACAAGTAGATATATAAATCTTCAGATACACTGAAAAAAATACTGAAAAAATACCTAAATGTTATAGTTAATAATTATCACCTAAGGATGAGATTATTAGTTATATTTCTTTACATTGTTCTAGATGATAAAATCTTTCTTTGAAATGTATTACTTGATTTAAAAAATATAAATATTTAAAGAACAAATATCTCCTAATCTTTTCTTCAAAACTCATTTAAGGAGCTTAAAATAGGAAAGCAATAGACATGACGTATGTGTGTGATAGCATTTTTCTTACCCGTTTAGAAGGAATTCTCCATTTTCTAATTTTCAGAGATAATGAGTATTGCCAGCTAAATTTAATTGAGAATGATTTTTATTTTATGCATTAATGCTCTTATATTTATTACTAGAGTCCCGCTGCACAAATTTGTGCATGGGTGGAGTCCCTCGGCCTGGACGGTGTTCAGGGCCTATCAGGGCCATCTCGCCCTGTCCCCATCGAGGTCAATGAGGCCAGCTGGCTGGGGAGGGACCACGAGAGGGCTCCAGGGCATGTCCAGCCCTCTCGCCCAGTCCCTATTGGCTGGACCCCAGCAGCAAGTTAACCTACCTGTCAGAGCATCTGCCCCATGTTGGTCAGTGCGCATCATAGCACCTGGTTGAGCAGTCGACAGAACAGTCGACCAATCGGTCGGACACTTAGCATATTACGCTTTTATTCTATAGGATTTCTCTCTTATTTTCCTGGCTTCTTTGTCATTTTACTTTTCCTGCCATCTTAAATTAAATGTCCAGCTTATCAATTTTCAACCTTTCTTCTTTTAATAAGGCATTAAGATTATGCATTTGCTATTTAAGTACTTTGGTGACATCTCATAAGTTTTGAAATGTTGTACTTTCGTTATTATTTAGTTATAAATATTTTCTAATTTTCTTTATGACTTAGGAGTTTTTAATATGCTTTAAAATTCCCAAATAGGTGAATTTGTGTTATTTTTAAAATCGATTTATAACTAAATTGTATAGTGATTGTAGATGGTGGTCTATATGATTATGACACTTTTACCATTTTACTTTATTTATTTTATTTTATTGTTTAAAATATTACAAATAGTAGTGCATATGTCTCCTTTTTTTCCCCATTGACCTACTCCCAGCCTTCTCTGCCTCCCGGCACATGCCTTCAACCCCCCACTCCCGGTGTCTTGCATCCATTGGTTATGCTTATATGCATGCACACAAGTCATTCGGTCGATCTCTTAGCCCCCACTCAACCCTCCCCTGCCTACCCGCTGTAGTTTGACAGCCTGCTCCATGCTTCCTTGCCTCTTATCTATTTTTGTTCATCAGTTTATGTTGTTCTTTATATTCCACAAATGACTGAGATCATGTGATATTTATTTTTGTTCAACTGGCTTATTTCACTTAGCATGATGTTCTCCAGTTCTATCCATGCTGTTGCAAATGGTAAGAGTTCCTTATTTTTTACAGTTACATAGTATTTCATTGTGCAGATGTACCACAGTTTTCTAATCCACTCATCTGCTGATGGACACTTAGGCTGTTTCTAAATCTTAGCTATTGTAAATTAAGTTGCTATGAGCGGAGGGGTGCATATATCCTTTCTGATTGGTGTTTCTGGTTTAGCTATTGATTAAGTTGCTATGAGCGGAGGGGTGCATATATCCTTTCTGATTGGTGTTTCTGGTTTCTTGGGATATATTCCTAGAAGTAGTGTTACTGGGTCAAATGGGAGTTCCATTTTTAATTTTTTTAATAAATCTTTATTGTTCAGATTATTACAGTTGTTCCTCTTTTTTCCCCCCATAGCTCCCCTCCACCCGCTTCCCATCCAACC
>NW_005356635.1:6386955-6412962 GCF_000412655.1 Myotis brandtii
TCTAGGCCAATTGGCTGTGAGAATCAGCTGTGTCTATGGTGGGAGAACTTCTGTGCTGGAGACACCCTTATAGAGCAAGACTTGCTTCAGTGGGGCTTTGGTGCTCACTGAGTCTGCCCCCGGAGTGTGTCCCTTATGGATGTGAGGAGTTGTAATCTGGATGGTCCCACTCTGACCACTTGGTACACTGGCTCTTGGATCTCTAAGGAGGTGCTAATTTAGCCTCTGCCTGAGGCTACCCAACAGGAGCTACGGAGAGATCTGCAGATCAAAAAAAGGTATAATGGTAGTAGTAATAATACTGGTTAAAAATAAAAATGTAGTAATTAAAAAGGTAAAATCAGGTGATGAAAAAAGTAAAAAAATTAATTTCTTAATTAAAAGGTGAAAAAAAATAAAAATGTGCAGAAGTGAAGGTCCTTCACTTCTTCTACTCTTCTGTCTGGCACACCTTAGTCCTGTCAGGTATTCAGGAGAGTGTTGAAGTTCCCTGCGATACACTGTTCCTCCGTGTTGTAAACCACAGTCCTGATTTTAAAGCAGGCCGTATTTGTCTCCCAGACTGCCTTTATTTGTGTTTACAGAAGAAACAGTTTGTGATTGGGCCCCTGGGTGGCAGTGTTTCTGGATTGACCTCCGAGGCTATAAGTCCACTCTAGCCAGTAGTTAGGTTTTTGTTTTCCCTATCGCACTTAATACTGATTTGGGAGTCAACTGCCCAGAGCTGGTTCTTTGATCATTACTCCCCGCTCTATTTCCCAGGTTCCACAAAAACAACTTTCCACTGCAGTCTCTGTGAGTGACCCCAATTGGACGATCCTATGTATTGGGTTTAATAATCAAACGCAAAGATTTAAGGGGGAGAGAAAAAAAAAAAAGAGCCTGAGAAGGTGCGGGAATTCGCAACCCTCCACCATCCAGCTCTGTGCGCAGTCTCTTCCACACGTCCTCTCTCCCCTGGCACTAAGCAGCCGGCACACTGGCAAAATCCGATGCTGCCTTTTTGCATCCAGTCCAGCTATGGGCTGATTTTTAGAGTTCCCTTCTGCCAGAAGCCCTGCGGGACCCCTTCCACACTCGAGGATCACGCTGGCCCCAATGGCCCACGGTCTTTGTGGGGCACAAACTACCCCCACGCGCGTTCCTCTCTCCAACCTGAATTGCAAACCGCACCTTTATCTAGGCGAAATCTGACCTTTCTGTGAGGAGGAGCAGGGCTCCTCTGAGTCCACGTATTCACGCTGCTTGAGATCCGGTGTTTCTGGGTTAGTAGCTAATCCCTGGATGCCATGGTTGCAGGATTTCTGGATGTATATGCTTCTGATAACAACCACTCAAGATGGCGCGGTCTCCGCAGCTGAGCCGGCTTTCTGGGACAAATTTCAGCAGCAGCGGAGGCTGCCCGGTTAGGGGAGCCTGATCCAGCAGTCTCCAACAGTCCCCTTTCTCCAAGAGTCCTTTGCCTTTCCCAGCTGCAAACTGTCTCCCAGCTGAATCTATTCTGCCTATTCGGGCTGGATGTTACTCATTTCAGCTGCTCACCCTATCTGCTCCAGGACAAGGCATGAGACACGTCCATCTATACCACCACCATTTTAGCTCTCCCCTGAATTCTTTATATGATAAATTGTTCACCTATATTTCATTTAGTTCATTTTCTGATGATTCCTCCTTTTCTTTCATTTGGGGATTGTTTCTTTATCTCCCCATTTTTGTTGTCTTTTGGTTTTTGTTTCTGTGTAGTAGATTAAACTACCATGCCTCCCAGATTTTTGGGTGTTTTGTGGGAACTAGTGATGCAGTCTCTTAATCTCCTGAGCTGGGTGCTCCTGGAGTTATTGGGTTAATTGATTTATTTGGGTTTTCCTGTTCTAGTTAGGTTTTTAATGTTATTGTCCCATTCATGGATGAAGTCTCCTCTCAGGCTGGCTGACTGTGTGGCTCACCCATGACCATGCCATAGAAGCTGTTGCAGAAGTCCTGACTAAACAGAACAAAATACACACTACAAAACATGAAACAGAAGAAACAAAACCAAATGTACACAAGACCCCTACAGCACCAACAAAGCAACCACCAGAGGAGAGAGGATTAGGTAAGAGGAAAGAGAGTAAGAATAATAGGAAAAAAGGAAAGAAAAAATAGGAGAAAACAAAACAAACAACAAACAAAAATTATAAACAAGAAGAAAAGGGGGGAAGGCAGAATATTTAAATTCAGAGCTTAAATAAAGAAAATAAGAATAAATAATTAAAGGAATTGGGGAAGAAAAAATGGTTTAAAATAAAAGAGGGAGAAAGGAAATGAAAAGACAAGAAAAAAAATTGCAAAGGAAAATAGAGAAGAAAGCAGATAGACCTAAAATAAAAACAAAAGAAAAAAGATGAGATTTCAGGAGAAAAAGAAAAGAGAAAGAAGAGAGAGGAAAAAATTGAGTAGTGAAAAAAAATCAAGAAAAAAAATTGAGTAGGAAAGGGAAGAAGAAAATCTATATATATAAAAGCCTAAGTGACCATTTTGACTGAATTACTTGAATGGCCAGAATGACTGGATGACCGGCAGATAGCTATGATGTGCACTGACCCAGACCTTGCTGCTGGGGCCCTGACAGCCCCGAATCTGGTTCACCTGCACCCAAGATCCAGACAAGAGAGAGGAGGGAGCCCGATTTCTCATGGAATTGGCCTTTGGTTAGCTTGTTGCTGGGGCCAACCTCTCGCGGTCCTCCCCCTGGCCAGCCAGCACCCTGATCAGCCCCAATTGCTGGCCAGGCCGAGGGACACCACCCGTGCATGAATTCGTGCACCTAGTTAAATATATGAATGAAACAACAGAGACTATAATAATAACAAATAAATAAGGCAGATAGACAAAGAATATATATTTAAAAAGAGAAGAAAAACGGAGGAAAAACTGAAATAAAAAAGGGAAGTGGCCTTCATTTCAGCCGAATTTAGTGTCCTATGGGAACTCACTTTGGATCCCATAGTCCAGTGCTTCTTCCTCTCTCAGCCTGCCAACCTGTTGGCCCTGGGTTCTGAGTCAGCTCCTCTCACGACCTCACCCTCCCAACCAGTCTCCATGTATTTTCTGTCCTTCCTTGATATGTCTCCCCCTCAGCTGGACCCCAGTTGGTAATTCCAGGTGAATATTCTCCAATTTAGTTGTATTTTCAGTCTGGTCCTGGGACAAGATGCACAACAGGTCTGCCTATTTGCCATTTTTTCCTCCCTCGAGAACCTTTTTTAAAAGGGACCTTCATAGAACAAAAAAAAAAAGAGAAGAACTCTGGGGAATTAAAAATAAGATAGCTTAAACAAAAAAACTCATACAATGTTTCAAAAATTAACTTGAGGTATTACTCAGGAACTAGAGCAAAAAGAATAAGATTTTTTTTAATAGAGCCAAAACTAAGGAAAAAAAAGAGAACAGATCAGTATAGGAAGTGCAACACCACATAATAGGAATTTCTAGAAAGGGAGAACAGAAATAATTATAATTTAAGAAAATTTCATGAAACTGAATATCTAAATAGAAAAGAACTACCAAATGAAATTTTAAAACCCTGACTAAGAAAGAATCTATATATATAAAAGCCTAAGCAACTGAAAGACCGGTCGACCAGTTGCTATGACAACACTGACCACCAGGAGGACAGATGCTCAACACAGGAGCTGGCCCCTGGTGGTCAGTGAGCTCCCACAGTGGGAGTGCCACTCAGCTGACTGATGGGCGCCAGATGCTGGGCTCAAGGCTGGTAAGTGCAGCTGCGGCAGCACAAGCCTCTTTCCTCTCCTTGTCATCGCTACTGAGTGGCGGCAGGCACAGCGGGGCTGGGATGAGTGGGAGCAGCATGGTGCCTGGCCCGGGCTCGGGTTCCTCTAGGGCTATCTGCTGCTTTGCACATTACTACAGCCCTCAGGGGATGTTGGACTGCAGGTTTCGGCCCAATCCCCACCAAAACCGGCAGTCCAACATCTCCAGAAGGGTCCTGGTTTGCAAGAGGGCACAGGCCAGGAAGAGGGACCCCACCGGTGCACAAATCTGCACTGGACCTCTAGTATTCTATAAGATTCCAGAGAAAAAGAAGATTTTACATAGAAAATATAAGGAATCATATTGGATTTAAACTTTTAACAGTTAAATTGGACAAAGACTATGGAACATTGCCCTTGAAATTCTGCAGGGAATTATTTCCATGATATGAGGCGCTTCCTGATAAGTTCTTAGAAAAATCCCCTTTCTGGAGAATGCACTCTATCAAAATGACAGAATTATTTTTCCTCCAAGAGGAAGAAATAGAATTCAGGAAATAGAAGATATGATGCAGGAGACAAGGGGAACTCCCCAGAAGAAGGAAAAGAGTGTTTCAGAGTAACACCTGTTTGCAGGTGTAGAACACCCAGTCCATTGGAGCAGTGTGACTTGACATGCAGATGTGCCAAGGACAGTCAACACCAAGAGCTCTGCTGCCAGTGTACTATTCTTTCCACTTCAGGACAGTGTGCCTGGTGAGATTTTTATTTGTATTTGGTTTTGTTTAACCATATGCTAATGATGTTCATGCTCTCCCTTCCATTTGGCCCTGTTTGGGTCAGCTGAGAACATGTTTCGTCCCCATTAGTGCTCCATGGCTCACCCCTGAGAGCTGGAGGTGGGCCATGGGAGTCGGCCTATGACCTAAAGACTGTTTAGCTTATATTATCACAGGAGTTTTCATCCAACAGTGGCACAGTTGCCCCTTTCTAACACAAACAGGTTTATGCTTGCTATTATTTTTCTTCAAAAATAAACAATATGTTGTTTAGGGGTAGATATCCAGGTAAAATGAATCAGAAATGAACAACTTACTTTCCAGGGATGAGCTGTGTTCATCAAGGCAAATTCCAGTGTCACCCTACCTATTCCTGGATTTTTAACAATCAGTTCCAGATTTCATACCAAAATGTTTCATTGGAATTATTTGGGAAATCTGTCTCAAGGAGCGCCTCAAAACCAGCTCAAGGAGCAGCCCAGAAACTTGCATTAATATTGAGGTTTTGGGGCCTTATCACATTCTCCAAAACTTGTAAGCTAGCTTCTGGGTGACCCAGATCTCCATGTGCCCTCAGATGTTTGAGCACCTATAGGAACTCTGGCTGTCACTCTAGGCACTAAGGTGAATATATTTGAGTGATTCTAACAATATTTAGAGAAACTTATTTTTATCTATAAACAAGCGTGGGAGCCTGAGATCTTTAGAGAGCAACTCAGTGCATCTTCTGGATTCCCCATCCTTCTTTTTATCTTCAATGAGACTCTGGTTCTCTACTTCCAGAGCAACGGTGTCTTATAGAAGGATGCAACAGAAGGTGCTCAGTGGGAGTTAGAGCTCCATTGGGCTAGGACTTGAGGTTTCTTCCACAGACCAAGGGCACCAAACCCTGCCTTGGGGCACATAAAGCTATTCCCAAAAGACCTAGGAAAAAGGACCCTAGAAATGAGGAGCCTTGGAAAGAAGCAAGATGGTGGTTTCCACCTCAGTGGGCAGATTGAGGTGAGGTGGCTGAGTCCTGCTGCTCTAGGGAATCTGTCAGGTCTACCATGATATGAATCTCTGCAAGTGCAGATGCTGCCTGTCACTGAGGAGTTTTTCATCAACTTCTCTAACCGGGAAGAGCCTTTTGGTGTTCTGGGATATGACAGCAAGTGTCTCTGATCTGCCTCTGATCTCTGTACCTCCTCTTCACATGCTCTGGCAAAGGCAGGTAGACCCAGCCCTGAGGGTAGGGGCAGGGAGATTGAAGAGAAACACTGTGCAAGAATCCTAAAGGCAGTTCCTAGTATCTTGGGCCAATATTTACATTACCATAAAACTCTAAGGATGGCTTCTTTTGGACCTGAAGATTTAATAGAATAGCCAGGGGCTGGGAGACTGAAGCAGACTCAAAAAATTAGTAGCTCAGGTGTGGTTAACCTTCATTAATTGAAGGTTTTTGGATTTCAGTGTCAGATATAGGGTTTAATTCCTTATGTCAATAAGAATAACTAATGAATAATATGAAATTCATTGAGTAAAGTGTGTTTGAGGATAAAATATTTATTCAATCTCAAAGCATCAACTTTGATAATACTTTTTCCTTTATTTTATTTTTCCCCATCACCATTTATTCCCCTTTATACCCTCTTCTACCTCTACCCTCCCCCTCAGTCACCCTTTTGTTGTCTGTGTCCATGAATTCTTTCTCCTTTTTTTTCGTTTTGGCTCCATCCTTCCTGAACGGCTCCCCTGCCACCACCCCTCCCACACACACACACACACCAGAGCTGTCAGCCTGCTGTCTATCTATGTGTCTGGCTCTATTTTGTTTGGTAGTTTAGTCTCTTCATTAAGTTCCACATAGGAGTGAAATCATATTGTATGTGTCTTTCTCTGCTTAGCATAATGCTCTCTAGGTCTATCCATGGTGTCACAAAAAGTAAGATTTCCTTCTTTCTTAGTATTCCATTGTGTAAATATACCACAGATTTTTATCCACTCATCTACTGATGGACGCTTGGCTATTATAAATAACACTACAATGAACATAAGAATGCATATACTCTTTCAAATTAGTGTTTCAGGTTTCTTCAGATAAATTCCCAGAAGGGGAATTGCTGGGTGATAAGACAGTTCCATTTTTAATTTTTTGAGGGAACTCTATGCTGCTTTCCACAGTTGCTGCACCAATCTGCATTCCCACCAATAGTACACAAGATTTACCTTTTCTCCACATCTTTATTGTTATTTGTTGATTTATTGATGGTAGCCATTCTGACAGGTGTGGTTTTAATTTGCATTTCTCTGATGATTAGTGAAGTTGAGCATCTTTTCATATGCCCATTGGCCATTAACATCATTAAAATATCCATATTACCCAAAGCAATCTAAAGATTCAGTGCAGCTCCTATTAAGTTACCAATGGCATATTTCATAGAATTAGAACAAATATTCCAAAAATTTATATGGAACCACAAGATATAGCAACAGCAACCTTGAGAAAGAAGAACAAAGTTGGAGAAATCACACTACCTTATATCAAATTATACTACCTGGCCATAGTAATCAAAACAGCATGGTCCTGGCATAAAAATAGACATATAGATCAATGGAACAGAATAGAGAGCCCAGAAATAAACCCACACCTCTGTGGTCAATTAATATTATACAATGGGTCAAAGATAACCTATTCAATAAATGGTGTTGGAAAAATTGGACAGATTAATACAAAAAAAATAAAACTAGACCACCTTCTTACACTGCACACAAGAATAAACTAAAAAATGGATTAAAGACTTGAATGTTGGACTCAAAACCATAAACATCCTAGAAGAAAAGATCTGCAGTAAAATTTTGGACATTTCTTGTAGCAATATTTTTTTTCTGATATGTGACCTCAGGCAATGGAAACAAAAGAAAAATTAAACAAATGGAACTACAACAAACAAAAAAGCTTTTGCACAGCAAAGGAAACCATCAACAAAATGAAAAGACAACCCACCAAATGGGAGAACATATTCACTGATACATCTGATAGGGGTTAATATACAAAATTTATAAAGAACTTATAAAACTCAACACCAAAAAAAAGCACAACCAAATTTAAAAATGGACAAAGAA
The DNA here is from genome assembly GCF_000412655.1 of Myotis brandtii. Lineage (NCBI taxonomy): Eukaryota > Metazoa > Chordata > Mammalia > Chiroptera > Vespertilionidae > Myotis > Myotis brandtii. The sequence goes on from NW_005356635.1 coordinate 6,394,595, forward strand.
CCTAAATAGACACTTCTCCAAAGATATTACTTAATAATTATGTCACTTTTTGATATGATACAATGAGAAGTACATGATGTTAACCATGTGATGTTCAAGCCAAAAAATTTTTAGACTGAATCTAATAATGAGGAATCAATCAGACAATTCATATTGTGAGGCAGTCCACAAAACAGCTGGTGAAAAAAAGGAGACATTTGTAATACTTTCAACAATAAAGATAAAATTTTTAACCGTTCTAAATATAATAAGGGACAAAAAAAAGTCAATAACTTTTTCTAGAATAAGCTGGTGTGGCTCACTGGTTGAGCTTCAACTCAGGAACCAAAAGATCACTGGTTCAATGCCCAGGTTGCGGGCTGGATCTTCAGTGGGGGGCATGCAGGAGGCAGCTGATTGATGATGTTTCTCTATCATCATCAATGTTTCTATCTCTCTATCCCTCTCCCTTATTCTCTCTCTGAAAATTGATAAAAACATATTTTAAAAATACTTAAGAGACATGAAAACCAAATGCAAATATGTTCCTTGATTGTATCCTGAGTCAGAAAAAGGAGAACCAAGATGGTGACATAGGTAAATGCCAGCACTTGCTGCCTCCCATAACCACATCAAAATTACAACTAAAATATAGAACAACCATCATTCAAAACCATCTAAAACTGGCTGAATGGAAGTCCTACAACTAGAGAAGTAAAGAAGAAAGCACATTGAGATCGGTAGGAGGGGCACAGGCATGAAACAGGCTGGTCCAACACCCAGGTGTGGTGTCTTTTTAATTGGTAGAGATATCATGGCTGCAGATGCCTCCCATGAGGAGGCAAGGGGTCCCAAACCCACACCAGACCCATCAGCACAAGTTTCTAGTGCTGGGAAGAGAAGTCCCCATAACTTTAAGCTATAAAAACCAGTGGGAATTGTGGCTGAGTAACACAGAGGCTGCTGGAGAACCTGGGAGTTCCAATTAAAGGGCCGGTGCAAAAACTTACTCAGACTTGATCCCTCTCAGCTCCAACACTGGGGCAGCAGCTTGAAACAAACCTGGGACATTCAGGGAGGAACTGGATTGTCTGGCATCTGGGCAGGAATTCAAGGGTGGCTTTATCCCAGACAAGGGTACTCACAGGGGTCATTGTTCCTGTGCTGGGACCTCCCAGTCACAGAGCTGATTGGCAGCCATATCTGAGTTTCCATTAGCTTGGCTCACACTGTTCGCTCTCTGGTGATTACCTGAGACCCTGCCCCATCCAATTTGCTGCTCCACCCAACCTGTTTGCAGCAACTTTTCCATATGAATGTCCTGTCCTGGTTTAGATTTCAGACTTTCCTAAATCTCTTAAACAAGCAGAAGCTGGCATCAGTGTGCCCCATATCTATCAATATGAGTGCCCAAGACCAAACACTAGCATCAGCTTGCCTTGATTCATAGCTGGGCCTCACCTGGGCACTTCCAAACTTGATGCAAATAGGAGAAATCTGCAGATCTCTCTGTAGCTCTTGCCAGGGCCCCTGGGCAGTGGCTGACTTTGCACTTCCCTGGAGGCCCCAGAGCCAGTGCACCCAATGGACAGCTTCAGACCATACCAGATTACACCCTACAATTCCACAAGTGACACATTCAAGGTGCAGACTCAGTGAGCACCAAAGCCCCACTGAAGCATGTCCTTCTCCATAGGAGTGTCTCCTGCACAGCAGCTCTTCCACTGTAGTTGCAGCTGGTCCTCACAGCCAACTGTACTGGAGATCAATTCTTCCCAGTGACACCAACAGCAATTAAGGCTCAACTACAGCAAGTTACTGCACTCAGTCCACACAGAGGTGCACCTAGAGTGCCCAGCTCAGGTGACTGGGAAGGCTGAGCAACTGGGCCCTACAGGATACCTACTACACAAGGCCACTCTGCCAATTCCAGGAGACATAGCAGCTCTACTAATACATACATAAAAACACAGGGGAGCAGTCAAAATGTAGACAAAGAAATATGTCACAAATGAAGGAACAGACAAACTCTCCGGAAAGAGAAATAAATGAAATGGAAGCAAGCAAACTACTGGATACAGAGTTCAAAACAATGGTTATAAGGTTGCTCACAGATCTTAATGAGAGCTTCAGGTGACTCAAAGAGAGCTTCAAGGGACTTAGTGAGACTTTCAAGGATCTTAGTGAGAATTTCAAAGACATGAAAAAGGACCAGTCAGAAAATAAGCATACACTAACTGAAATAAAGAATAATTTACAGGGATCAAATAGTAGAATAAAAGATTCAGAGAATCAAATTAATGATTTGGAATATGAGGAAGCAAAAAACACCCAATCATAAGGGCAAAAAGAAGAAAAAATCCAAAAATATAGAGATAGTGTAAGGAGCCTCTGGGACAACTTCAAGTGAAACAACTTTCTCATTATGGGGGTGCCAGAAGAAGAGAGAGCAAGATATTGAAAACCTATTTGAAGAAATAATGACAGAAAACTTCTCCTATCTGTTAAAAGAAATAGACTTACAAGTCCAGGAAGCACAGAAAATCCCAAACAAGAGGAACCCAAAGAGACCCACACTAAGATAATCATAATTAAAATGCCAAGGGTTAAAGACAAAGAGAGAATCTTAAAAGCAGCAAGAGAAAAACAGTTAGCTACCTACAAGGAAGCACCTGTACAACTGTCAGCTGATTTCTTAACAGGAACTTTGCAAACCAGAAGGGAGTGGCAAGAAATATTCAAAGTGATGAATAGCATGGGCCTACAAACAAGATACTCTACCCAGCAAAGCTATCATTTAGAATTGAAGGTCAGATAAAGAGCTTCACAAGACAAGAAAAAGCTAAAGAAGTTCATCACCACCAAACCAATATTACATGAAATGTTGAAGGGTATTCTTGAAGAAGAAGAAGAAGAAGAAGAAGAAGAAGAAGAAGAAGAAGAAGAAGAAGAAGAGAAGGAGAAGGAGAAGGAGAAGGAGAAGGAGAAGGAGAAGGAGAAGGAGAAGGAGAAGGAGAAGGAGAAGGAGAAGGAGAAGGAGAAGGAGAAGGAGAAGGAGAAGGAGAAGGAGAAGGAGAAGGAGAAGGAGAAGGAGAAGGAGAAGGAGAAGGAGAAGGAGAAGGAGAAGGAGAAGAAGAAGGAGAAGGAGAAGAAGAAGGGGAGGGAAGGGGAGGAGGAGGAGGAGGAGGAGAGACTATATGAACAATAAAATGGCAGTAAATACATATCTATCAACAATTGAATTTAAAAATCAAAATAAATGGACAAGAAATATAGTGAATAAAGTAAACTGATGAATAAAATAGAATCAGAGGTATGGATACATGGTACAGACTGAGAATCTCAGAGGAAAGGGGTGAGGGAGGGCAGGAAGAGATGAACCAAAGATCTTATATGCATATATGCATTACTTATAGACACAGACAATAGGGCAGCGAAGGCCTGGGGTGGAGCAGGAACCAGGTGGAGGGGGTAATGGGGGAAGACAAGGGAACATCTGTAATGCTCTCAACAATAAGGATTAAAAAAAATGCAATACCTGACTAGTCAGGGGCACTGACCTCTTTTCCCTTAGATTGTCAAATAAAGCAACAGCCATCACAACAACAACAAAAAGAAAGAAAGAAAAAATTTATAAAGATCATTATTAAGATAATTGGGAAATTTGATTATGGACTGTATATTAGTTAAGTTTTGGGTATCAATGTTAAATTGGGTGTGAAAATGATATTGTGGTGATGTTTGAGAATATCCTTATTCTCAGGAGATGCATGCTGATGTATTAGGAGTGACATGTCATAAAATACTAGGAGTGATATACCTATAAATTACTTTTAAATGATTCCAAGAAATAGTAAATATATAGAGATAAAACAAATGAGGCAAAAATGTTAATTATTGGTAAATCTGGGAAAAGAGAATACAAATGTTCAGTGTAATAATTATTCTTTAACATTTTGTACTTTGGAAATTTCAAACTAAAAATTGGGGAAGGGGCAAAGAGTCTTTAAAACACAAAAATGAATGAAATACATGTGGATCAAAGGGCTTGAAAATATGGCCATTAAAGTTGCTTTTGTAAAAGTACATTATTATTGTGTGATATGTTTTAAGTATTACAATATTTAAAGATCAAATACAAAGGGAAGGAAAACCATATTTTTCAAAAGAATCATCTATAATAAAAGTTTGATTCTATTAACCTCTGAAGTCAGATACCCAGCTCATATATAAAGTCCTTAAAAGGGCTCTCTTAGAAACATCATTCCTATTTCTCTAATTAAAGCTTTCTTTTTGATTAACTAGCATTCAAGATAAAGAAATTAAACTATTACATATTTTTTAACATTTTTAGTTGCTAGATTCATATCTGCATTGTCTTCTACCATTTTTATTATAAATATAAATACATTGGAATCTAGTAATTGTTTAAAGTGACCACTTATGATATTAGTCTCCATTTAAACATATCTTCCCATATGGCACACATATATTTTCCTATTCACTATGTCAATATATTTGTTACTCTCCTTCTGCAAATAAAATGCAAATTAAATGTAAGTAAAGCAGGATATTAAAGGTATTAAAAGTAATGGAGAACTGCTCACACACAAAGTTTTGGCAAAGTTCTGACAGAATTAGACTAGTAAATATTTAAAGAAAACAAAGTCATAAAGATGACAGGTTATTATGTCAAAATAATTATTTGAATATTATAGATGAAGAGATACCTTAGGAATTTCTCTAATGTTTAGGCAAAATAACCTTATTTGTGAAGGTGCTGCAAAAATCAGAAGTGGACTGAAGGATTCCATACGTACTCTCTTAAATCTCTGTCATTCAAATCTAAACAACAAGATTTATTTTTGGTTCATTCTAAGATTTGGTGTACTTTCAAGCCTAATTAAAATTGTGTTAAATATTAAATCAAATCATGTAAAACTGTAGGGTTTAATCTAATCCTATATAATAAAAGCCTAATATGCTAAGTGTCTGACCGTTTGACCGTTCAACCAGTTGTTACTATGTGCACTGACCACCAGGGGACAGATGCTCTGACCAGTAAGTTAGCTTGCTACTGTGGTCCGGCCCATCGGGACTGGGTGAGATGGGACAGACATGCCCTGGAGCCCTCAGATGGTCCCTCCCCAGCCTGTGCCCTTCTAAATCTGGGACCCCCTTGGGGGATGTCGGAGAGCTGGTTTTGGCCCGATCGCAGCAGGCCAGGCCAAGGGACCCCACTGGTGCTCGAATCTGTGCACTGGGCTTCTAGTATAAGATAAAAGAATCTTATCTTAATTGCTTTCATTTCTAACAATAGAGTCCTAATCAAATATTTTGTTTCCAGTTTCAAAGGGATTCATTTTAAGTGGTCATTTTTTCCAGTAGCTATTATCTTTGTTAATTTTACCTACATTTGGGGTTACAGTGACATTTGTAGTGCAGAGGTGGAATCCACCCACCCCCAGGAGCATTGCTTTAATGGGAGAAAAGTCATCCTCAGGTTCAAATGACAAATTAAAAATTAATTTTTGCAATCAATCCATTTTTAGTTGAAGAATTGTGAGTGTGACATGCTATAATTGTTTTAATAAGAAACACACCAGAATGTGCATATCCAAATGAATGTAGATATTCTCAATGTCATTGCCCTGGTAGGTTACACAAACATTTTCACAATAGGGTCATGGTTCCAAACTGTTGTTGAGTCTTTCCTGGAATTGCCTTAAAATTCTGTGGCAATAATTTTTTTACTGTCTATCAAGATGTCATATTTACCCACTGAAGTAGATTGGCTCTAGTAGTGCAGTAAGTAAACCTTTGAGGCAATATATTTGAAGGCACAGGCAAAAAAATGAAGTTGGTATTCTTCTCTGGCCATGTTTTACCTGGGCCAAAGCATCTCCCACAGGCCCTCTTCACGCATTATACTGCCCAATTTCAGAAATATCATTACTCCCTTAGCAGTGGGATAAGGCTAGGCACATATAATTCTCCAGAAGTGTTTGCTGAATGTTGAATACATGAGTGAAGACATTACTTCTTTATATGTGTAATTCACATATACAGTGAAATAGAAATAGCTCATAGTTGGTACACAAAAAAGGCAACAAACTTTTTTCCAGTACAATTGAACTTGCCATTTCATAGCCTAGTATTTCGGGCCATTGAATATCTCTAAGCTGTACCAAGCTCTCCTATTCCCTCTTTCCCAAGAGTTCTGACTACTCCCAACAGCAGGAGGTGGGGCTATGCTGGTTGATTAATCTGGATGTTTAAAACCAGAAAAATGAGTAAAATAGTCAAGCAGAGTGTCATAGCAAAAATGTTTGTGCATATGAAAAAGATCTTTAAAATAATCTAGCGCAATTTGTAATGAAGTAGAAAATGCCTGAGGTGCAGCGAGGATAATCTGCTTTCCCAGGACCACCCAGTGGTTAAGAATATGGGCTCTGGAGCCAGAATGCCTGCATCTCCAAATCCTGGCTCTGTCTCTAACCAGCTGGGTGACCCTGGGCAGGAATTTTACCTTCCTGCTCTTCTTGATGCTTAGGTTGTCTTATTCTTGAGGCACTTAACACATAGAAAGTACCATCAAAGTGGTTATGATTATTATTATTTAAGCTGCTGTTGTTTTTCCAAGCCATTCTGCCAGTTACAGGGTATTCTACAATATATTCTTTCGGCAAATAATTATTAAGCCCATACTTTGTACCAAACTCTGTTCTAGGTGCTGGGGAATACATCAACAAACAAAGCCAACAAAAATGTCTGCCCTTATAGAGTTCACGTTTTAGTGAGGAAAAACAGATAATAAATTTTAAACATGATAAGTAAGAAAATTTTATAGTAAATTAGAAAATGATAAGTGCTGTGGACAAAAAAAAATAGGGATATTCCCAAATGTTGGGGAGAAGAGAGGTGGAACATATGGAGCTATTAAATCAGGTGCTCAGAGTAGACCTCATTAAGAGGGTAACATTTCAGACCTGTAGGAGGCTAAGAAGGGAACCATCAGGAGAGCTGAAGGAAGAGCACCCAGGAAGAGAGAATCCAAGGGCTTTACATTGCAAGTGTGGCTGGTATGTTCGAAGAACAGCAAGGAGGCAAGCCTGGCTGGAGGTTAGTGAGCAGAGGAGAGGTAAGTAGAGATGAGAGAAAGGAGGTAATGGGAGATAAGATCATTAAGGAGCTTTGAAAGCCATAGAAAGGACTATGGATTTTACTCTATAAGAAATACAGAGCCACTGCAAGGCTTTGAGTGGATGGGTGAAAATTTTATATTTTAAAAGGGTCACTCAGACTGCTCTGTTAGAAAGGGAAGCAAGGGAACTATTTAGGAAGTTTTTACAGTACTCCAGAGGGGCATGATCATGGCTTGAACCAAAGCAATATCAGTAGAGGTGTGAGAAGTGGCTGGATTTCAGAAATATTTTGAACAGCTGACAGACTAGATCTAAAATGTTAGAAAGAAAGGAACTAAGGATAAATCCAATTATTTATTTATTTATTTATTTATTTATTTATTTATTTATGTTGCTGGGCTATTAGAAGACTGGAAGTGTCATTAACTGAGATGAAGAAGACAGTGGTTGCAATAGTTTCTGGGGAATGAGCAAGATCAGTTCAGTTTTATAATTCTTATCCTTGTTTCTCTATAGGTAACATATTTCCCCTCTTCTGGCTTCTTTTAAATTTTCTCTTTGTCTTTGGTTTTCTGTAGTTTTAATAAGATGTGCTTCGGTATTTGGGTTTTGTTCAGGTTTTTTGTTGTTTTTATTATTCTTACATTTTTGTTCTCTGGGTTTCTTGGATCTGTAGTTTGTTGTCATTAATTTTTGAAAGTTCTTAGCCCTATTACTTTACATATTTATTTTACTTTCTACTCCTTCTGATATTCTAATTCTCTGTATGTTATATCTTTTAAAAGTATCCTACAGTCCTTAGATGTTCTTTGTTGTTTGTTTTGTTTTCTTTGTTTTCAGTCTTCCCCCCCCCCCCCCCCATTTCAGTTTTGGAAGTTTCTATTGATTGATCTTCAAGCTCACTGACTCTTCTTGGCTGTGCCCAGTCTAATGAAGCATCAAAAGCATTCTTCATTTCTGTTACAATTGATTCTTTCTTAAAATTTTTATCTCTATAGTTACATTGCTTACATGTTCTTGCATGCTAATTTTTTTCATTAAAGCCCTTAACATATGAATCATAGTTATTTTAAATTATCTGACAATTCTAATGTGTATCATCTCTGAGTCTGGTTCTGATGCTTGCTTTATCTTGTCAGACTGTTTTTTTCTTCCTTTTTGGTGTGTCTTTTAATTTTGTGTTTAAAGGTGAAAGTGTGATGTTGGGTAATAGGGACTGAGGTAAACAAGCCCTTGTAAAGATTTAAGATAATCTAGCTAGGAGTTGGGCTGTGTTTAATGTTGTAGTTATAAGTGTCAGAGGCTCCAAATTCCTCCAGCATCCTTTTTTTTTGGGGGGGGGGGTCTGCCCTCTTGATTTGGGACTTCCCTAATAATTCCTTCTTAAGGATAGTCTGTCTTACAGCTCTTTCAGCTCTAGTTAGGGATAGTTTGTGTCTGTAGCTCTTTCAACTAGAATCCCCTGTCCTATACTGGAGCATTGTTTGTATGGTGGTAAGCGTGGAGAATAAGACTGTTCTATAGTCTTCCAAATAGATCTCAGTCTTTTAGTGGGCCTCTGTTTCTGGCCCGTGACTTTCACAAGTGTTTCTTCTTGTATAGGACCCTTTCTCCCCCTTAAGTGAACAGGAAAGGAGTGAGAAAGTAGGGGTAATTCTATGATTGGATATCTGAATAAATCTTATCTGTAAGGCAGAGAAATCAAGCAAACTAAAGCTGTAGTTGGCAAAGAAACAGCAGCCAGTTATACTCAGGATAAGGGAACATTTGGTTATTTTATTTTTTTGTTAATCCTCACCCAAGGATATTTCCCATTGATTTTTTTAGAGAGCGTGAAAGGGAGGGATGGAAACAGAGAGAGAGAGAGAAACATCGATGTGAGAGAGACACATGGGTCGATTGCCTCTGACTAGCACCCTTACCGGGGCAGGGGATTGAGCCTGCATCCTAGGTACATGCCCTTGACCCAAATTGAACCCAAGATGCCTCAGTCTGTGGGCAAATGTTCTATCCACTGAGCCAAACTGACTAGGGCAACATTTGGTTATTTTGAAAATTTGAACAATGTTTGTGTTCCTCATGTGTGTTCAGATGTTATTATGGAGTTTTTGCCTTGATCCATCCTGGTCACAGTGGTATTATCTGATGTTGGTGTTCTGGAAATTATATCCAAAAGGAGAAGACCAAGGTCTAGCCGTGAGTGCCAGCTTAGGCCAGTTCTGCGTTTCAGGGACTGCTCTTCTCTTTCTCGTCAGTCCTCAATATCTTCCCACTGTTCCTTTCTATGCCTCATTTTATGGGCATCTCGTCCCTCATGGAGTCTACCCCATATTCTGGAAGCTTGTAGTTTACATAGTTAACCCAAAAAGGACACAGAGCTCCACCACCAGTGTACTTATCTGAGCCAGCTACTAGTTGTTCTACCTATTTAAACTCTTCTAATCTGGTTGATAGGTTTTCACAATTGCCTAGATTATGAGAATGGAAGCTAAATACTATGAGCATCTGCCAGGTGTTCATGCTTATGTTTAAATTCTGGTAGTAAAACCTACTTGCTTTGGCAAGTTATTTAAAACCCCCAAGTTCCAGTTTCCTCATCTATTAAAATAACTTAATAAACTTCCTTTTTAGGACTTGTTGACACAATTAGAGCTAATGTTTAAAAAGTGGCTAAGAAAGATCTGACTGTCAACAAATGGTGGTATTGGTAGAAGTGATAGAAATGATGTGAAAGTTGCCAACATCTTCCCCATTGTCTTTCAACTCCCCATGTTGCTGCCACATCATTGGTATCTCATTGGTCTGCCTTGTTGAAAGATACACTTAGAGTCATACATTATGAGCAAAACTCAGTATGCATATCAACTATTGAAGCCAATTAAAGTCACATGGAAGCAACATTTAACTTGGAATCTAATGACTTAATTTGACTCCTGGTACCATAACTTGGAAGTGTGTGTCCTGCAGCAAGTTATTTGACCATCGGAGCTTTAGATACCTAATCTATTAAATAGGTATAAAGGGTGAGGGATAGGAGAGAGTGTTTTAAAGATTACATAGGGTAATATTTTTCTTTTTTAAGATATTTTTATATATTGTCAAATGTTTTTCAAACCTAAGGTGCTCTTATCATAGGTTTTTATCCATAGTTTCACATGCTGTATTTCTTTCTTAAGCTTATTATTAATCATGGAATTAAAAAACAAAACAAAAAGTAATCCAAATTTTCCTCCAAAATATTTGGGTTCACATCTTTGGGCCAAATTCAACAAGACTTAGCTAAGTAAGTTGCCTTGCCTTATGTTCCAGGCTACAAACCAAGAATGTAGTCAAATATTGGTGACCACCTTCAAATATTACTATGTCAAAAGACTGATCTACTGAGGGCTATGCTGAAAGGAAAAGACAGGACTGCGAAAATTATTCCCATCTTGACAAGTGATAAAATATAATGTTGGCAAAAAAAAATGCCCCTTTCCCCATCCCCACCCCCCAAAAAAAGAAGATGCCAGTTTTTTGAGTCATATGTTCAGAAGAAACAAACAACAAATATTTACCAACACCATTTTGTTGTCTGGGGGGGAGGATGCTAACTTTCTTTGAATCTCTGGCCTCTATCTAAATGTGTAAATGATCCTCAGGTCCTCAGAGGAACACTGAGCTTTAATTATTATTACTTTCATGTTACACGTAAGGAGATCCAGGTAGGAATGATTATGCAACTGATCCAAAATCACACAGCTAGTAAATGGTGGAGTGGGAACTGGAGGTGGATCTGTTTGATTTGAATATAGTAGACTTCTTTGTACTTATTGGGATATTTACTAAGGGAAAAAATGCCAGCTGAATGAGTCTTATGTTATTCACATTCCAGAGTAAAATTAATGTTCCTGGGAGAATGAGGAAGGAAGTCATAGAATTCCTGGGTAAAGGGACATTTAAAGCCCATTTAAGGAATCCTGACCCCCTGCCTAATGAGTAGATCCTTTTACAACGGCTGGTCTAGGCCACAGTGACAGGGATGGTTCTTCCATATACAGAGTGAAATCTGTGAGACTGTAGCTTTCAATCTAGTCCAACCTAGTTCGATCTCCTTCTTAAGGTCAGAGAATCCATCTCTAACCCCTCTCTCATGAGATCCATCATGACTTACCTGGCCTTCTCTCCAACCATTTCAGCTATTTCCCAAGGGCGCAGGGGTGTGAATCTCTTCCTCTTAGTTCTCCAGTGGGCAGTTTCTCCACACATCCGCATCCCTCCGGGCCTAACTGTTCTGAATTCCTTCCAACATCTGCTGGTGACATTAAAATTTGCCAAAGCAGCAGGCTATTTACCCAGCTTCTTCTTTAAATCACCAAAGGATTCACCAATGTGAAAAACTCACAAATAATGAGGCTATATGGGGTTTTTTTTATAAACAACAGTTGCTAACTCCACAGATGTCAAAACTTGCAGAGTGTCACAAAGCCCACTCTAACAATGGGGGGCAGGGGCTATGTAGCACTTGTGAAATCCTGGCTGTGTACCAGGCTCCTTATGTGTCTCCAAGCACCTCTAAACATGTGTTGTCTCATTTAATTTTCACAGCTTCCTAAGTGGGTAATATTATTATCACTTTATAAATTGAGAATTTGAGCCCTAACTGGTTTGGCTCAGTGGATAGAGCATCGGCCTGCAGACCAAAGGGTCCCGGGTTCGATTCCAGTTAAGGGCACATGCCCAGGGTTGCGGGCTCGATCCCCAGTAGGGGGTGTGCAGGAGGTGGCCAATCAATGATTCTCTGTCCTCATTGATGTTTCTATCTCCCTCTCCCTCTCCCTTCCTCTCTAAAATCAATAAAAATATATTTTTTAAAAAAAGAGAGAAATTGAGTTCCACAATCACACACAGGTCACAGCTGGTGAGAGGCAGAGTTGAATTGAAACCAGTGCTCTTGTATTCTCTCCCACTCCAGGCTGCGTCATTAGTAAGACAACTTCCCAAAGGGAAGGGATCCTGTAAGTGAGCTATGGAGACAAACTTGGAATATCAGATTGGGGACTAGATTATGGATAGTTTTAGACATCAAAAAATTTGAAAATAACTTAAAGAAAGTCATAAATGACAAGGAATTTAAAATATCATTTGGGTAATAAGTTTTAACAATTAAAGAAGAATTTGAGAATGAGAGCTATGAACAGTAAGAAAATGAAGACTGGAGACTGAACTGGAGATAATTCCTACAATCTAGAAATAGATAATAATTGTCAGGGGATGATGGATGATTTGGATAGCCAATCTACCCAGTAATTTAAAATGCTCTAAACTGGCAGTGTACACCTAGCCAAAAACCCAGTATTCTCTATGGATTGTGCAGCATTTCACCTGTGTGACTAATGAAAATTAAATGTACTTGGAATGGAATTGACAGATATGTAGATGAAGCACATGATGAGCTCTTATGCAACCTTAAGTTATGTAAATGGTACCAATAAGAAAGAAAGTCTGGATTATAAAAGGAAGGCAAGCATCATTCAGTTAGTCTCTCCAGGCTCAGGGTTTAAAAATGAAGTTCCTTTTACCACTGACCTTTCTGGTTTTTATTAGTTCTCTAGGTTGGGCAAAAGATAGGCACTACTATATAGCAATTAAAGAAACTATGTGGAACTATGCTCCAACTGGTAAAAATATGCTGAATGGGAGGCCTATATCAGAAGATGAGTAAGTAATACCTTTGTGTTGAAAAAGCTACTATCAGAAGCAAAAGTTTCTGTTACTCATTGATAAAATGCTGACGAAGAATTTCCCATGATTGACCCTTTAAGGGCACATTTGAACCACTATTAGAACCACTTCCTTTCTGTTTTTAGTATAAGATGGCATAGAAGACAGATATTAATATAAATCAGACATCGCTCCTTCCAGGGATTATTGCCACTCTTGCCCTCGTGTCACATTACTTTGGAAACATGTCTTATTCTGTTTTTATCAGCTGCTTTGTTCAAGTAGTGCTCAAGATGTAAAACCAGTCTTCTTTCTAATATTGAGTGTATGCCAGAGACTGTAAAATTGCAGCTATCTTCTTGACTTCTCTCTTCAGATAATAGGAAGAGGGTCATCTAGAGGTTAGTTGTGGAATATGGATTTACTGTTTGTTGCCAAAATACCCCAATTCTACTAACAAATCACAAGTGTATTTAAATGTGTAAATGATCCTAAGTGCTTGTGAGCTAAAGTAACCTCAAAGTGAGGTGAGAAGCTCTTTTGTAGTTCAGTACAAAGAATTTGGTCTTTTTTTATTATTCTTTATTGTTTAAAGTATTACACGAGTCTCCCTTTTTCCCCCATTGACCTCTCTCCCACCACCCCCTCTCCCAAGCACAAGCCCTCACCCCCTTACTGTCTGTGTCCATTGGTTTTGCTCATATGCATGCATACATTTTAAACCAAACCCCACATGTATTACTTGCTACCTTTGCATTTGGTCTCTTCACCAGACATTCCAATATTCTCCTTGGCTGCAACACCTTTTTTTATGCCCTTCATATTTTCTCTGGTGTCTGTTTTCTCTATCAAAATTAGGTTGTAAAGATTCTTTCTTCTAGTTTCACTTGATTCATCTTTTTTTTTCTAGTCAAAATTTGTTAACATTCTCTCTTTTTTGTTTGTTTCTTTTTTACAGAGAGTCCCAGATATATCTACAAAGTGGCCCAGATAGAATAGGACGTGTTTATAAAAAGGCTTTGTATTTTCAGTATACTGATGGTACATTTCAAAAGATTATTAAAAAACCATTATGGTTGGGATTTTTAGGTCCGATAATTAAAGCAGAGACTGGAGACTATGTTTATGTACATGTAAAAAATTTTGCTTCAAGAATGTATAGTTTCCATCCTCATGGATTAACCTACACTAAAGAAAATGAAGGTAAGTGGATTCTCTTTCCTTATATGCCGGAGTTTTTGCTCATAGAGAGAATGAGCCCAACACTTGAGGAAAAATAAGATAATTATTAACTGGGTATCATTATGAACTAGGAGTAGTTTGAGATGTTTGCATACTCTTATTACTCCTGATGTTTTTAATATTTATATCCAAAACAGTTCTTTTTTTAACTTTTTCATTTAAATCTTTTTTATTTGTTGCCATGTGCATTTTAAAAATTTTATTGAATTTATTGGTGTGACATTGGTTAACAAAATTATATGGTTTCAAGTGTAATACGTCCATCATCTATATTTTGTGTTCTCACCCAGAGTCAAGTCTCCTTCCTCATTTAAATCTTGAATGAGTGACAACTCTTGTACAATTTCTGGGAAAGAAAACACACTTTTTACTGACCCAAAGGACATTTTTTGTAGGAGCCACTCATGAGCTAAATGTTTGTTGGCAGAAATACTGTTCTGCCCCATCGTATATCATTTCCTAGTGAATGAGGATTAGCCTCTTGGAAAACATCAGTGTCAAGAGAAATCACTGACTTCTAGACAGTATCTTCCCTCTTACACATCTGTCTGATGGCATTGGGGGAAAGGGGAAGAGAAAATCAATAAATAGCGTTTTGTGTTCAAATGGAGTGCGAGAGTTCCAAAAGATGGGTAAAGAATGAAAAGTTTGCCATGCATCAAAGTATTCTATTTAACGAAGAAGCTTTATGCATAGTTATCAGGATTCTAGACTCAAGAGGTGGAGATCTGAAGTGAAATTTAAGGAGAGGAAAGCAAGGTCCCAAATTCAGAACTGAAGTAATAGTTCAGCAGGGGTCCTCAAACTACGGCCCCGTGGGCCACATGCAAATACAAATATTGTATTTGTTCCCGTTTTGTTTTTTTACTTCAAAATAAGCTATGTGCAGTGTGCATAGGAATTTGTTCATAGTTTTTTTAAAAACTATAGTCCGGCCCTCCAACGGTCTGAGGGACAGTGAACTGGCCCCCTGTTTAAAAAGTTTGAGGACCCCTGGTTCCGGGTAATTAAAGTAAGCTCCACAGAGGGCTACTTTTGGATCCCAGTGGTCTTCTTGGAGGTCACACGGATGCCTCTTGATGTCATGGGTCCAAAGTCTTATTTGTAGTGAAGAAAATGTGGAGGGCAACACAAGAGCCTTGATCTCTGTATCCAATATCTATTGACACAGTAGGTGAACATTAAATATTTATGGAATCCATCAATAAAAGTGATGAAAGTCTGATAATATACTGCCTGCCTCATTACAATTTGGTCTAGAAAGTGGCCAAGCTGGGCATTTAGATGAAACCCAACTAAACGGGACCTGGGGAAAGAGGAGTCAGGAGAGAGGAGAGAAATGCGCACTTCACTCTGAAAATACAAATTAGCCAGCATTCATGGCTTAATGGAAAAACCATGAGTCACATTCATGTTGTCTAATGGTTACTGTGACCACAATGCAGATTATGTTTCCTAGGTGCTCTCTATCCTGATAATACTACTGGCTTGCAAAAGGAGGATGACCATCTGGAGCCAGGGAGCCGGTATACTTACAGGTGGTTTGTACAGGAAAGGCAGGGGCCTGGCCCCAGTGACAGTAACTGCGTAACAAGGATATACCACTCCCATATAGACACTTCCAGAGATGTGGCTTCAGGACTTATTGGACCAATTCTGACTTGTAAAAGAGGTAACAGATATTTTAAATTTCATGCAATAATTGAGTCAACCAGAATATGTGAAATTTTGCTATCAAATGAGCTCTTTTTTCCTGCCTTAATCTTGATTCTCTAGTAAAAAAATAAAGTTGCCATCTTGAACGCTAAGCACTAGATGGCTGTCTTGAGTACAATGCCTGGGTTCAAGTCCAGTAATCCAGTTTGATCAGTAGATGATAGTCCAACCCATTAAACTTCACTTTAGCCTTCCTCACCCAAAAGTGCTGCAGCCACCTTTCTCCTACCGAGAAGTGTTGAATCAACAGGGTGGGAGGAAATGAGATGAGAGGCTAGCTGCCTATTCCTTGCATGCGTCGTTCCTTAGGGTTCTGTCTGTGAGGGTGCAAGATTTTACTTTTATATTTTAAGTTGAATCCATTAGAACCATCAAACCCATGGACACAGACAATAGGGTGGTGAGGGCCTGGTGGGGGGATGGGAGCAGGCTGGAAGAGGTTAATGGGAGGAAAAGGAGGAACTCTGTAATACTCTCAACAATAAAATTCAATAAGTAAATAAATAGAATCATCAACTTATTTTATAGCAAAAGTAATTATTCAAAGAGAAAGTTTGCTGGTTTTTGTTGATGTTTATTTGTTTCAGGCACACTGGATGGAGACACTGAAAAATATATCGACAAGTTTTATGTTCTGATGTTCTCTCAAACTAATGAAAACAAGAGTTGGTATATCGATGACAATATTAATACATATACTGAATCTGGCCAAGTTAATGCTACTGATCAAAGCTTCGAAGACAGCAATACTATGGCCTGTAAGATTTAAAAAAAACAAACTTTCTCATTTATAATATACTACTAGAGGCCTGGTGCACGAATTCATGCACCAGTGGGGTCCCTTGACCTGGCCTGTGGGATCAGGCCGAAACCAGCTCTCCAACATCCCCCAAGGGGTCCCAGATTGCGAGAGGGCACAGTCCAGGCTGAGGGACCCCACCAGTGCACGATCAGGACCGGGGAGGGACACGGGAAGTTGGCCAGCTGGGGAGGGACCACAGGAGGGCTCCAGGGCATGTCTGGCCCATCTCACTCAGTCCTGATCAGCCGGACCCCAGCAGCAAGCTAACCTACCGGTCAGAGCATCTGCCCCCTGGTGGTCAGTGCAAGTCATAGTAGCAAGTGGAGCAGCCTTATCATATCATCAGCATATTATGCTTTGATTGGTTGAATGGACGACTGGACACTTAGCATATTAGGCTTTTATTATATAGGATAAGTCTAACTTCTGTGATTCTATTTAGTGAATTTCCTTTGTTAAGTTTGTTCGCTTGAATTTATATGTTTCAGTTTTTCACTCAGTCTCTGCTGGTTGATATGCAAGGCATCTAGTAAATCCTGCTACTTTCCAAAGTTTCCTAGCAAGTGAAGTTAGATAGATGCATTTGTTTTCTAAAGTCTGGTAGTGATAAAGAATTGATGGTAAAATCATAGAAAAGGTGTTGTTTTAAGGTAATAATATATTATGGAAGAGCAAAGACATAACTGACCAGGTATGTTATGAAAATGTATTTGTACACAGACTTTTTCAGAAAAGATGCTCCTATTATCTGTCACCTTTGTCTTTCTCTCTTCTTCACAGACTTTGCTTAATTCTATTCTTTTTATCTTTCACTGCTTCCTGCCTTTTGGTTTACCTTTCCTCCTCTTGCCTCTAAATCAATGGTTCTCAAACTTCTGGCCCTTTAAATACAGTTCCTCATGTTGTGACCCAACCATAAAATTATTTTCTTTGCTACTTCATAACTGTAATATTGCTACTGTTATGAATCATAATGTAAATATCTGTTATGCAGGATGGTCTTAGGCGACCCCTGTGAAAGAGTCGTTTGACTGCCAAAGGGGTCACGACCCACAGGTTGAGAACTGCTGTTCTAAATCCTTGTGCTACTACCACCTGTAATCATACACAATGTTTATGGCCTCTTTTTTGTGAAACACAAATCAACTCTTGTCATAGATTATGTATAAGGACAATGTTGACACTGCTGGGTTTCTGTAATGAGGAAATGCATAGAATTTATACCATATGGCCCTTGTCTATCATGCTTCATAGGTTAATTTACATTTGTTTTCAGCAATTAATGGATACATGTATGGAAATCTACCCAATCTCACCATGTGTGCAGAGGACAGGGTCAAGTGGTATTTTATTGGCATGGGTGACCTGTTCGATATACACCCCATCTATCTCCATGGACAAACTCTGCTATCTCGAAATCACAGGAAGGACACCATTACGGTCTTCCCTGCCTCATTGGAAGATGCCTTCATGGTGGCAAAGGGCCCTGGAGAGTGGATACTGGGCTGTCCAATATATGGTACGGATTTATTTCTTTTACATAATACAGGGTCAGAGGAATTCGAAGGTTACAACCCATTACTAATACCTCATATGCCAAATGGAGAAATAAATCTAGCGAGGTGATAGGATTTAGAAAGTCAGTGATGAGGTCAGGCCTAGAAACCAGGTCTCTGGCACTTATTTTTAAATTTAAATCCTTTATTGTTGAAAGTATTACATATGTCCCCTTTTTCCCGCATTGACCTCTACCTAGCACTGCTGCCCTCCCAAGCCCCCCC
>NW_005356635.1:6413040-6446631 GCF_000412655.1 Myotis brandtii
GTTATACTTATATGCATACATACAAGTCTTTGGTTGATCTCTTACCCCTCCCATCCCCCATTTTCCACCCACCCCTACCTTCCTTCTGAGGTTTAACAGTCTGTTTGATGTTTCTGTGTCTCTGAATTTTTTTTTTTATTGTCTAAAGTTTTACATATCTCTCCTTTTCCCCTGATTAACACTCCTCCCCGCCAGCCATTCCCACCCTGGGAAGCCCCCATTGCCCCAGTGTCTGTGTACATTGGTTATGCTAATATGAATACATACAAGTCCTTTGGTTGCTTTCTAACCACCTCAACCCCCCACCTCCACTGCCATTTGTCTCTGGCTCTATTTTTGTTCATCAAATTATGTTGATCATTATATCCCACATATGAGTGAGATCATGTGATATTTATCTATCTCCAACTGGGTTATTTTGCTTAGCATAATGCTCTCAAGGTCCATCCATGCTGTTGCAAATGGTAAAATTTCCTTCTTTTTTACCGCAGCATAGTATTCCATTGGGTAGGTGTACCACAGTTTTTTAATCCACTCATCAGCTGATAAGCACTTAGGCTGTATGCAAATCTTAACTATTGTAAATTGTGCTGCTATCAACATGGGGGTGCATAGGTCCTTGCTGATTGGTGTTCCTTATTTCCTGAGATATATTCCTAGGAGTGGGATTACTGGGTCAAATGGGAGATCCATTTTTAATATTTTGAGGACACTCCATACTGTTTTCCACAGTGGCTACACCAGTCTGCATTCCCACAAGCAGAGCACGAGGGTTCTTTTTCTCCAGATCCTCGCCAGCACTTGTCATTTGTTGATTTGTTGATGATAGCCATTCTCACAAGTGTGAGATGGTACCTGATTGTCATGTTGATTTGCAACTCTCTGATGATTAGTGACTTTGAGCATGTTTTCATATGTCTCTTGGCCTTCTCTATATCCACTTTTGAAATGTATCTATTTAGGTTCATTGCCCATTTTTTTATTGGATTGTTTATCTTCCTTTTGTTAGGTTGTATGAGTTCCCTATAAATTTTGGAGATTAAACCCTTATCAGATATAATATTAGTAAACTAGAGGCCCGGTGCACAAAAATTTGTGCACTCGGGGGGGTCCCTCAGCCCAGCCAGTGCCCTCTCACAGTCTGGGACCCCTTGGGGGATGAGCATCTGCTGGCTTAGGCCCGCTCCCTGGGGGATTGGGCCCAAGCTGGCAGTCAGACATCCCTCTGGCAGCCCGGGAGCCCTCGGGGGGATGTTGACTTGCCAACAGGGAGCAGGCCTAAGCTGCAGTCGGACATCCTTAGCGCTGCTGAGGAGGTGGGAGAGGCTCCCGCCACCACCACTGTGCTGGCAGCAGTCAGCCTGGCTTGTGGCTGAGCAGAGCTCCCCCTGTGGGAGCGCACTGACCACCAGGGGGCAGCTCCTGCATTGAGTATCTGCCCCTGGTGGTCAGTGTGTGTCATAGTGACCAGTCATTCCCAGTCTTTCTGCTGTTAGGGTCAGTTTGCATGTTACCCTTTTATTATAGAGGAGTGCCTGGCCAGCTTGGGTGAGGGGCTGATGGCTGTTTGCAGGCTGGCCACAACCCCCAGCCACCCAAGCTCCCAGTGGAGGCTGGCTGGAAGCAGGTATTTGGGATTTATTTGTCTTCTATAATTGAAACTTTGTTTCCATGAGCAGAGGCCACAGCCGCCTCAGGGCTGGCGGGAAGCTTGGCTTCCTCCATCACCCGGGCAACCAAGCCTCCTGTTTGCTCCAGCTCTGTGGCTGCCGGTCGCCATCTTGGTTGGGTTAATTTGCATATCGTTGCTCTGATTGGCTGGTGGGTGTGGCTTAGGGCGTGGCGAAGGTACGGTCACTTAGCATCTTTGTCTTTTATTAGTGTAGATATGTTCTCCCAAGTAGTGGGCTCTCTTGATGATTTCTTGATAGTTTCTTTTGCTGTGCAGAAGCATTTTATCTTGATGTAGTCCCATTTGTTTATTTTCTCCTTAGTTTCTATTGCCATAGAAGTTGTGTTGGTAAAGATATTGGTACGACAATTGTCTGCTATTTTGCTGCCTATAGCTTCTTGTAAGATTTTTATGGTTTCTTGTCATGTTTAAGTCCTTTATCCATTTTGAGTTTATTTTTGTGTATGGTGTAAGTTGGTGGTCTAGTTTTATTTTTTTGCATGTATCTGTCCAATTTTCCCAACACCATTTATTAAAGAGACTGTCTTGACTCCATTGTATGCTCTTGCCTCCTTTGAGTATAATGGCTTGGGTCAATTTCTGGGTTCTCTGTTCTGTTCCATTGGTCTGTATGTCTGTTCGTTTGCCAATACCAGGCAGTTTTGAGAACAGTGACTTTGTAATGTAGCTTGATAGCTGGTATTGTGATCCCTCCAACTTTGTTCTTCTTTCTCAAGATTGCTGTGGCTATTCAGGGTCATTTTTAATTCCATATGAATTTTTGGAGAGTTTGTTCTAGGTCTGTGAAATATACCAGTGGTATTTTAACGGAGATTGGATTAAATATATAGATTGCTTTGAGTAGTATGAACATTTTAATGATGTTGATTCTACCAATCCATGAATACAGTATATTCTTCCATTTTTTTATGTCTTTCTCTATCTCTTTTCTCAACATCCTGTAGTTTTCCGAGTACGGGTCTTTTACCTCCTTAGTTAAGTTTATTTCTAGGTATCTTAATTTTTTTGTTGCAATGGTAAATAGAATTGTTTCTTTTAGTTTCTCTTACTGTGAGTTCATTATTGGTGTATAGAAAGGCCATAGATTTCTGGGTGTTAATTTTGTATCCTGCTACATTACCAAATTCATTTGTTAAGTATAGTAGATTTTTAATGAAGTCTTTAGGATTTTTTATGTACAATATCAGGTCATCTGCGAACAATGACAGTTTTACTTCTTCTTTCCCAATTTGGATGCCTTTTATTTCTTCTTGTCTGATTGCTATGGCTAGCACTTCCAGTACTATGTCAAACAGGAGTGGTGAAAGTGGGCATCCTGTCTTATTCCTGTTCTTAGGAGAAATGGTTTTAGTTGTTGCCCATTGAGTATGATATTGGCTGTAAGTTTGTCATATAAGTTTTTTATTATGTTGAGGTATGATCCCTCTATTCCCACTTTGTTGAGAGGTTTTATCAAGAAAAGGTGATGAATTTTATCAAATGCTTTTTCTGCATCAATTGATCTGATTATGTGATTTTTGTATCTCAGTTTGTTTATGTGATGTATCACGTTTATTTATTTGTGGATATTGTAGCAGCCTTGCATCCCTGGAATAAATCCCACTTGGTCATGGTGTATGATCTTTCTAATGTAATGCTGGGTCTGATTTGCTAGAATTTTGTTGAGTATTTTAGCATCTATATTCATCAGGGATATTGTCTTGTAATTCTCTTTCTTTGTAGTGTCTTTATCTGGTTTTGGGATTAGGATAATAGAAAGAGCTTGAAAGGGTGCCTTCCTCTTAAATTTTTTGGAATGGTATGAGGAGGATAGGTTTTAGTTCTTCTTTGAATGTTTGGTAAAACTCCTCTGTAAAGCTGTCTGCACTAGGGCTTTTGTTTGCTAAAAGTTTTTTTTATTACTGCTTCAATTTCATCAGCAGTTATCGGCTATTCAGGTTTGTTATTCTTCCTGATTGAGTTTTGGAAAATTGTATTTTTCTAGGAATATGTCCATTTTGTCTATGTTGTCCAGTTTGTTGGAGTAGAGTTCATAGTATTTTTTTTTTTTACAATCCTCTGTATGTCTGTAGGGTCAGTTGTTACTTTGCCTCTTTCATTTCTAATTTTGTTTATTTGAGTCCTCTCTCTTTGTTTCTTGGGTAGCCTGGCCAGAGGTTCATCAATCTTGTTTATTCTTTCAAAGAACCGCAGCTCTTGGTTTTATTCATCTTTTGTATTGTTTTTTATTTTTTTGGTCTCTATAGTATTTATTTTTACTCTGATCTTTCTTATCTCCTCCTTCTGCTTACTCTGGGATTTTATTGTTGCTCTCTTTCTAATACTTTAAGTTGTAGGTTTAGATAATTTATTACCAGCTTTTTTTTTTTTAAGTAGGCCTGTAGAGCTATGAACTTCCCTCTCAGGAATGCTTTCACTGTGTCCCATAGATTTTGGATTGGTATATTTTCATTGTCACTTGTTTCCAGGATGTTTTTAATTTCTTTTTTGATCTCTTTGGTAACCCAATCATTGTTTAATACCATGCTAGTTAGCCTACATGTGTTTAATTTTTGTATTGTTTTTATTGTAGTTGATTTGTAATTTCATGCCATTGTGATCTGAGAAGATGCTTGATATGATTTCAAACTTCTTGAACTTGTAGAGACTTAGTTTGTGTCCTAACATGTGGTCTATCTTTGAAAATGTTCCAGACATAGTCTAGAAGAATGTATAATCCATTGCTTTTGGGTGAGATATTCTGAAGATGTCAATTACTTCCATCTGATTTAGTGAGTCGTGTAGGATTGCTGTTTCTTTGTTAATATTTTGTCTAGAGAATGTATCAAGTGATGTCAATGGGGTATTAAAGTCCCCTGCTATGATTGTTTTGCAGTCAATCTCTCCCTTGATCTTCCAGAAGATTTTTTTATGTATTTGGGTGCTCCTGTATTCGTTGCACATATGTTTACCAGAGTTATATCTTCCTGTTGTATTGATCCCTTTAGTATTAGGAAGTAGCCCTCCTTATCTCTTGTTATGGCCTTCACTTTGAGGTCTATTTTGTCAGATATAAGTATTGCTACCCCAGCTTTTTTTTCACTTCTGTTTGCCTGAAATTTCTATTTCTATCCCTTCACTTTCAGTCTGTGTGAGTCCTTTGTTCTGAAGTGGGTCTCTCGTAGATAGCAAATATATGGGTCATGTTTTCTTATCCAGTCAGCAACCCTATGTCTTTTGATTGGAGCATTTAATCCCTTTATGTTTAAGGTTATTATTGATAGGTACTTTTTTTGCCATTTTTATTCTTTATGCCTGTGTTCCTTCCTCCTTTTATATTTCTTCTTTTTACAAAAGTCCCTTTAGCATTTCTTGCATTGCTGGTTTGGTGGTAATAAACTCCCTTAGCCTTTTTATGACTGTGAAGCTCCAGATTTCATCTTGCTGGATAGAGTATTCTTGGATTCAGTCCCTTGTTTTGCATCACTTTGTATACATCATTCCATTCCCTTCTGACCTGATGCGTTTCTGTTGAGAAATCATTTGATAGTCTAATGGGAGATCCCTTGTAGGTAACTTTCTGTCTCTCTCTTGCAGCCCTTAAGATTCTTTCTTTGTCATTAACGTTTGCCTTTGTAATTATGAAGCAAATTGGTGTGGGTCTTTTTATGTTCATTTTGTTTGGGACTATCTGTGCTTGTGTGACTTTTTTCTTCCCCAAGTCAGGGAAGTTTTCTGTCATTATTTATTCAAATAGTTTTTCTAATCCTTGCTCCTCTTATTGACCTTCTGGCACCCCTGTTATGTGGATAATGCTTTGTTTCATGTTGCCCAAAGCTCCCTTAAACGCTTCTCCTGCTTTTTAATTTTTTTTTTCCAATTTTTGTTCAGATTGGGTATGTTTTACTTCCCTGTGTTCTTGCTTGTTGATTTGGTCCTCCGCTTCTTCTTGTCTACTGTTGAAACCTCCCATTGTGTTTTTTAGTGCAGTTATGTCATTTTTTATTTCCGCTTGATTCTTACATATGTTTGTGGGGTTTTTTTTATCCAGCCAGTTTAGGAACTTCATAACCCTTACTCTGAATTCTTTCTCTGACATATTGCTTGCCTCCATTTTATTTTGTTCCTTTTATGGTGATTCCTCCTTTTCTTTCCTTTATGGGTTCTTTGTCTTCCCATTTTTGCTGTATCTTTCTCCAGGTCGCCCCAGCAATGCTGTCCTGGGGGCCAGGGTGGAGAAGGTGCCGTTTTCTCTGGGTCACACAGTCCACACTCTTCTGTGGCCTGGAGTGGGACACACACTGGGTTGCTCCAGTTCACCCAGGCAGCAGGTCCTGGGGCCCAGGGCAAAGGTGGTACACAGGGTTCCCCCTGGCTTACTTACATTCCAGTAGCCAGATCCTGGAATGCTAGGTCCCAGCAGGCTGATGTAAAGACCTGGTGGGGGAGGTCACTATGGCAAGTGCTCCCTGCAGACATTTGGGAACCTGCCAGGATGTATTGTACCACTCAGTGCCAGGGCACGGTGGTGGTTCCATGCAGGTTATCGCTGGCAAGCGGCATTCTTTAGGCATCCTCTGCCCTTCCTTATTGAATATTGTCTCCTCGGCTGTGTCTAATTTGTTAATTCAGGGTGGTTGTTCTCCGATTTAGTTGCTTTTCTGGCCTGGCCCCAGGATGTGGTCCCCAACACTTCTGCCTATACAGCTTCCATTTTCTACTCCCCTTTGGTACTTTTAACTCTATGAAAATAAACCCTGTTTGGCATATAGGGGGATTTGTTATTGTTGTTTTTACAAAAAAAAAACAAAAACAGAAAAACAAACTTTTATGTTCATTAACCTGTGAGTTTTACAAAAACCTGAGCACTGGAGAGAGCAAGTATTATTACAGATTTGTTTGTTGTTGTTTTTTCAATTGAGAAAACAAGTTCTAAGAGGTTAAACTCTTGCCCAAAATCCTGTAAGAGGCAGAGCCAAGAATTATGTAGGAACAAATACAGTTGACCCTTTGACAAGTTGGGATTAGGAACACTGACTGCCCTCGCTGTGAGAAATCTACATATAACTTTTGACTCCCTCAAAACTCAATTACTGAGCCCACTGTTGAAGCTTTACTGATAACATAAACAGTCAATAAGCAAATATTTTTATGTTATATGTATTATCTTCTGTATTCTTACAATAAAGTAAGCTAGAGAAAAGAAAATGTTATTAAGAAAATTGTAAGAGAAAATAATTTACACTTCTGTACTGTATGTATCAATACCATAAGTTTATGTTGTCTGTTTACAAAATGAAAAAATCTTCATATAAGTTGACCTGCACAGTTCAAACCTGAGTTATTCAAGGGTCAACTGTAATTATAATCCATTACTCAGTAAACTTCCTTATTTTCATTTATTATCTCTTCAATCACACTGTCCTTTGAATAATAGGCTGGTCAATTACGAAGTTATTGATCTTTTATATTCTTAAATATAACCAAACTCTACGTATAATCATGTAAATGTTTTGTTTTACTTTTCAATCAGAAAATCTGATTATTATTAGAACTGAAGAATTTAATTTTTATTTCTTTGTACAAAAATGGGGTTTACTTCTCTGATCAAAACCTTTTTCTTTCTAAGTCTCATACTTTGGTTAGCATCACACTTCAATTAATTATTTAAACAACTATGCACCAGGTGTTTATTAGGATTTCCTGAGTGTTGTGTTCCTCTCAGGGCCATGGGGAAAAGGAGAACCACACACAGCCATTGTAATTGAAGGGTTGAATCTGATGATATTAGAAAGGAATATTATTTTCACCACCATCTCAGTCAGTTCCCTCTCCAGAGAGTAATCACTGTAAACGATTGGGTGTGAATACTTGCAAACCTGTTTACTATGCATTTTTACACAATATGTATGAACATGTGCAAAAAAACCCACAGCTGTTTTGTGCTTCTTTTACATAATTAGATCATACTGCATATAATACTCTGCTTCTTGCTTTCTTCACTCATCAATATGTCTTGAAATCTTTTCTATGACATTCTTCATCTATTTAACTTATTCTTGTAAAGTGTCATATAGTTTTCCGTATTTGGGATGTATACAAATTTATCTAACGATTTCCTTACTGATAGACATTTCATTGCTTCTACTTTTTTAATTTATTAACAATATTGTAGTCAATACCTTTTATTTGTATATTTTTATGCATGTGCAAATATTGCTCTTGGGTAACTACCAAGAAATGAAATTATATAATGGAAGGGTTTTTAATTTTAACAAATGCTGCCAGATTGCCTTCAAAATGTATACACTAATTTACATTTCCACCAATGGTACTCTGAAATCAAATACAGAATTGATGCCCTCATGAAAATGTACCTGCCTTGATTTTCCACCTGGCTGCCAACAGTTAACCTAATCAACCAATTTACTCATTAGTGACTAGTGGTAGCAATTTATACCTACAAGGAAAGACATTTTGGGTCAAATAGACTCTCAAATTCTTTTCAGTAGGCAGTTACTGTCTTTATCTCTGAGTTGGTCCAATGCT
Organism: Myotis brandtii; assembly: GCF_000412655.1. Classification (NCBI taxonomy): domain Eukaryota; kingdom Metazoa; phylum Chordata; class Mammalia; order Chiroptera; family Vespertilionidae; genus Myotis; species Myotis brandtii. The sequence goes on from NW_005356635.1 coordinate 6,421,262, forward strand.
GGTTATTCTCCAGTAACATATAATCCTCTAACATTAATCTTTATATCCTGGCTTCTGCACTTGTTTCATACATTTTAGGCTTTTATACAGATTCCATAAATAAAGTACCTAAAATTTCTCAGAGAAAGGGGAAGTTGCAATGTTGTTGGCTAAAATAAAAAATGTATATGGACTACAAAAAAAAAGGTTTTTGCCCTAACCGATTTGGCTCAGTGGATAGAGCATCGGTCTATGAACTGAAAGGTCCCAGGTTCGATTCCGGCCAAGGGCATGTACCTTGGTTGCAGGCACATCCCCAGTAGGAGGTGTGCAGGAGGAAGCTGATTGATGTTTCTCTCTCATCGATGTTTCTAACTCTCTATTCCTCTCTGTTAAAAATCAATAAAATATATATATTTTAAAAAGGTTTTCATGTCTTAATAACATTCTGTACTTGGATTTAATGTTTTTCAGAGAGTATGAAGGCTTTTTTCAATGTAAGCAATTGCCAAAAATCTTCAGCAGATGAACATGGGACCCGTATTATACATTACTATATTGCTGCTGAAAAAACATTATGGAACTATGCTCCATCTGGTATAGATTTCTTCACTGGAAAACCTTTAACAGCAGCTGGATGGTAATGATTTGCTGATTGAAGCATTTATGGTTAAATAAAGATAATTGAAACTTTTTAGAACCCAACTATTCCTTAAAAGGATTTAGGCATCTTATACTAAAAAGATTCTGATAAAATCAAGGTAGAAAATTAATTATATCAATAATTGGAAAAATTTGAACCTAAGGATCATTGCTACACAAAATTTTTCTCTAAATGTCTTGGCAGCCAGTGCAAAGATGAACAAAATGTTCATAGGTTTCCTAGCACTGAGTGTTAAAATGGATTTGTTTTATAATTATGAGACATTTAACAGCATAGTGGATAATGTTATCAATAGCAATTTTATAAAAATTCAAGAGCATTCCTCATGTGTAATTTATACTTTCCTGCTAAGATCTGAAGAGAATTAAATCATTTCTTGTAGCATCCTTACATTATATTATGTAAATATTTTTACTCAATAATATTTAAGACTATATTACCAATTTCTATGTTAATGACCAAAAGCTAAGACTGAAATACATTACTGCAGCATTAGTATTTAAAAGTGCATAAAAAGTTTTTCTGATAGTCCAATTGTTAAATATATTTACCAACTTAAAGATTTCAGGAGTTTTAATCCTTCTGGTCTATTGAATTAAAGTTATATGTCAGAAAATATCAAGTTCTAAAACCACCAAAAAATAATGATTTCCATAGTATTTATTTTTTTCTAATTCACACCAAAAAAATTGAGAAAACTAAAAATGTGATATCAAATGAATATTTTCTCTTCTTACATTTTAAGGTTATCAATAAATTATTCAATCTGTTTAATGGAAATTTTGTATTAATTGTGAGAAGGGTATCTGGCTTAGAGCAAAAACTAGATTCAGAATTAGGTCTTACACTCATTTTATATTGACTAAACTAAGGATGATTGATAGATCCTTTGACTTGCTTGATTCTCCTGGCTTAGCAATACTATGATGTGTTAACACTGCAAATCACCAGTTCATTGCTAGGGACCATTTTTTCTAACAGACTCCATTTTATTTTATTATCTATAATAATAAAAGCGTAATATGCTAATTAGACCAGGTGTCCTTCCTTCTAGACAAAGCCGCACCGGGCGGGGGCCTCGGCAGAGGTGGCAGAGGCCCCTGGCCACGGCGGCAGCGGGCAGGGGCTGGGGCCAAGGCTCTTGCACGAATTTTGTAGTAGAATAAAAAAATAAGAAAGGAATCTCTCCCCTTAATATTCTCATATCTCTGCACATACTTTAATGTTTATCACTACCTGCCTGAAAAAAAATCAGACATATGTCTTTTTTTTCCCAAAAGAAAATTTGTAGATACACTACTAAGTAAACAGAGATACTTATATGCCATGCACAGACAAAAGGCTGAAAAGATATCCATGGAAAATATTGACAATGGTTCTATATAGATAGTAGCATTATGAAGATTTTAATTTTTTTTTGTTATGTTTTTCCTTATTTTCCAAATTTTTTACAATGAGCATAAATTACTTTTAGAAATAAGTTAACAAGTACTTTAAAACAATTGTGTGTAGATTCTTGCTTTCTTTTCACATTATCACTGTAAACTTAAAAGTTCTTTGTGTATCTACTTTCTCTGCACAGTAAATCTCAGACATATTTTGAACAAGGCCCAACAAGAATTGGAGGAACTTACCAAAAGCTAGTTTATCGTGAATACACAGATGCTTCCTTCCAAACACAGAAGGCAAGAGAAGATCATCTCGGAATCCTTGGTAAAATTCTATTTATAGCTTGGAAGGTAATAAGTATGTACCATTTATACAAATTCTGTGCAGTCAAAATAATATTCACCCACTCACAGTTTTATTAATTTTAGCTGTCATTTTAAAACCTCATGAAAACAATATAATCCAATTCGCCCAACTGTAAACTACATTCTTTTTTCCTATAAATCCAATAAGTTTATTATATTCATCCAAAGTGACTTTTTAAGACCCTGATCATCTGGCTCAAGGCATCATCCCCTTAGTTTGTTCTCAGATCCTTAGTTTGTTCTCAGACCCTTACCCAAGCAACACAACCTGACAGTTACCCAAGCAATGCAGCCTGACAGTTACGTTTATGAAAACCAGAGCAACTACTAATTCTTTTGGTTTCTAGGTCCTGTCATTAAGGCAGAGGTAGGAGATACCCTCAAGGTCACTTTCTATAATAATGGTCCTCTGCCGCTCAGCATTCAGCCTCATGGACTGCTTTACAGCAAAGGCAATGAAGGCTCGTACTACAAAACACCCGGAGGAAGTAAGTAGAACTTGAGGGAGGGCCAAGCAAGCCATACTATAATATAATGTCAACAAAGTTATTATGCAGCCCACTTTTCACACCTTAACAGCTCTGTGTACTTACTGTGGCAAAGTGATTCCTTTGGCCCCTTTCAATTGTCACCCAAGGCGCTGCAAGGTGAGCAAGATACAGTTCTTGCTCTCAGAGATCTCACAGTCTAAACTAGAGTACTTTGCGTAATAGATCTATTTTACAAATGGTTATTCCTTACTAGGTATCCCTCCAGCCTCCTCACATGTAAATCCTGGCACAACATTTGTCTATACCTGGCAAGTTCCAAGAGATGTGGGTCCTACCTCCACGGATCCCAACTGCCTGACCTGGTTATACTACTCCTCAGTATATGGGAAAAAAGACACCAACAGCGGTCTTGTAGGGCCTCTCCTGGTGTGCAGAAAGGGAAGCCTTGGAAAGGATGGCAAACAGGTGAGTCATGGGACCTATGTCCAGGTATGCCTTGGTGAGAGTTTGCCTGAGACAGAACTGCAGAGAAAAGGCAATGGGGCAATCAACAGCTTTCACTTCTGTGTGCTGATGTCTCCCAATTCCATCCTTTCCTCAACTCCAGACATATATCTTCCTCTGGCCAATGAACACCCACCCTAGCATGTTCCACAAACATTTCTAATTCCAACTATTTTAACTCTTCATCTCCCTCTGGATGGCTAATACCTCTCCCTCTCCTCTCTAAGTGACCCTCTTTTCCTCTATTCTGTAACATCAGTCACCAAGTCTACAATACCATTGCCTTATTTTAGGCACATTATCTCTTTCTGAATTCCTTTAACCTCCTAACTCCTGCCCCCACTCTAATCCTGCTTCAATATAACTCCACACTCCTTCCTTTCAAATCTAGTTACAGCACTCACCACACTAAAAATTACTCCACCATTTCTTGACTCAGACATCAACACATCAGACCCTTCTGATCCCTCCAGATTCCTGCATCCCTCCCTACCATTCTGGCCTTGCTGCACAATTAGCTTATTAGTCCCTGAGTAAGGAAGGCTAAGTCATATCCCTTTGACTTTGCCTTTCTTCTCTCTATCTGGAATCATCTTTCCTCACTGCTTCACCTGCTAAAAGTGAAGACATTTTTAAAACTCATACTGAGGACTCCTCCCTGCCCTTCAAACAATATCTCCTAACTAAAGTTACTTAAAGTTCCTGCAGATTGCCATAGTTCCTTATCTATGTTTTCATTAAAGCACTTATTCATGCATTTATTTTTATTGGTCTTTCTCTCCCACTAGACCATAAGTTCCTTGAAACCATACAGGGGGTTTATTCACTTACAAGAGGCCCAGCGTGCATGAAATCATGCGCGAGTAGCTCGCTTCCACTTGCCTCAGCTGGCTGCCCTGCCCATTGCCACTCATTGCTCACGCCCCGCCCTCCACAGCTCGTAGCTCTCTGCTGCTCGTAGCCCTTTGCCACTTGTAGCTCTCCACCCCTAGTAACTCTCGCCCTGCCCTGCTCACCATGAGAGCTGCTGCTCGTTGGCGGGGGGGGTGAAGGGGTGGGAAGGACCGAGAGGTGCTCAATGTACCTCTTGGTGACTGGTCGTTTGGTCATTACAGCGTTACAGCATTACAGCCATTGGCCTTTTATAATATAGACTGTAACAACCATAACCCCTCTGTGGCATGTGGTAGGTGCTCAATAAATGCTTGATGAATGATTTTCCCTCATTCCTCACTCACAAATGAACTAATGTCTAAATTATTTTCTACAATTATAATTCATGTGTAATGAAGCCTTGTAAATTCACCAATATAAATATATTTATGATTAAATATATTTTATTTTAAAATGTGACTATATGTTTGTATTAATTTATATAAAGTCATTTAGAAGTCTCCTAATTCTTACATACATGTAATTTTTATCCAAAAATAAAAATATTATACATATTTAATTTCTTCATAAACCCTAAAATGCAGACTTTCTAGAATTTAGAATTAAAAACATTTTATTTAACTTACTTTCTATAAAGCATGCTATGAAAAGTTACTATCTGTGATTATCTGATTATGTAATTTATTTTTATAACATTTCAGATGTAGAGATCCCTAGAGTAAGAGCTTTAAATGAAAACAGCTGTAGAGATTTCCCCAACTTGTTAGTTCTGATAAATCCATTCATTGGGATTCATGCCTTTATATAAATGCCTGTAACTGGGGAGGTCAATTGATCACAATTTCTAGGAGTACACAAATCTCATTGTATATAAAATCTTGTATTCAGATCAATCATTGGACCATCTATACTTCATGTCTATTCTTTTTTCTATTCTCATTCGCAGAAGGGAATAGACAAAGAGTTTTACCTACTTGCTACAGTATTTGATGAAAATGAAAGTCATCTCCTGGATGAAAATATTAGAACATTTACCACAGAACCTGAAAATGTGGATAAAGAGGATCAAAGTTTCCAAGATTCTAACTTAATGTACTGTAAGAAAACGTTTAATTTACAAGATAGATATATTAAGCAGTTGTTTAATTTCATTATGCCTAAGGAATTACAGATCACTTTTTAAAATGCACATTTCATGGCCCAATGGTGGCTAATATGTTTCATGTTACATTTAAGTACAATTTCCCAATAAAAATATTGTCTACCAAGATTATTATGTTAAATTCAATTTACCAAATATTTACAATGCCGTTTTCGTGCAATATATTGTTTAGTTATAACTACATGTAAGACAGAAAAGTCCTGTATTTTTCTATTGACAAATTAGTGAAGTAGTTGGGTGGGGTATTTGTTGAGTTGGTTGGTTGGTAGTTTTGGAATAGTGTTAGATGTAGTGGGAAAAGGATTGGTCTGGAGACTTGTGCTCTGCTCTTAACACTTCCATTCACTAGCTTAATGGCACTGAACACTTAACTGCTCCTCTGGTCTTAGTTTTCTGAAATCTAAAAGGAAAGGATTGACTCTTGTCATCTTAATATTCTTTAATGAATGAATTGCTTTATGACTAGTTCTCTGTTGCATTTCAAGAGATGTCAGTAGCCCTAGCCGGTTTGGCTCAGTGGATAGAGCATTGGCCTGTGGACGGAAGGATCCCGGGTTCAATTCCAGTCAAGGGCACGTCCCTCGGTTGCAGGCTCCTCCCCTGCCTGGGCCCTGGTTGGGGCGCCTGCAAGAAGCAACCAATCGATGTGTTTCTCTCACATAGATATTTCTCTCTGTCTTTCCCTCTCTCTTCCACTCTCTCTAAAAATCAATGGGAAAATATCCTCGGTTAGGATTTAAAAAAAAAAAAAAAAAAAAGGACATGTCAGTAAATTCAATTCTCTTGTCTTTGTCTCAAATGTCTTGCAGCCATAAATGGATACATGTATGGAAATCTGCCAGGACTGGATATGTGCTTAGGAGACAACATTTCCTGGCACGTTCTTAGTGTGGGATCACAGCAGGACTTACATGGGATATACTTTTCAGGAAATACCTTCATTTCCGCAGGAGAAAGGGGGGACACTACGGCCTTGTTCCCCCACACTTCCAAGACACTTTTAATGACACCTGATTCCACAGGTAAGTGGTAAATCTTCTCCTTCAACCAGGAACATGTTTAAAGTATGAAAAACAGTGTCATTATATGCACTGGATATTGTTTGTACAGAAGGAAAAGAGAAATTATATAAATAGTTCTTGGAAAATTGTTGCTCTTTTCCATTTAATTTATAAGAACACTGGTATATCATCTTCCTGTGCATAAAAATTTTCTCATTCTCTCCCAGTTTTTTCTTCCTGGCTCCAGGCTTTAAACCAACCCACACTACTCAAAAACAGTGAAGATGTTTTGAAGCATTTGACCTTGTCTTTTTTCAACTATCTGCTGCATTTCTTACTCTCCTGTCTATTTGTTTCCCAGGACTTCCTTCTGCTTCTACCTTGCCCTCCTCTCTCTGCCTCCCTCTCCTATATCTCTCCTTGCTAGCTTTGCTCTAAAGGGAGAGGTTTTGATTTCAATGAGCTTGATTGTTGCTGAAAAATGTTTTTTAAAAATACATCCCATATCAGAGAATTGTTGTGGGGATCAGAGGAGCCAAGCCTCCATTCTAAACCTAACACCCTCATTTGTAAAATAAGTATTGTAATAATTTACAACTTACAAAAAGGAATAGGCAATGATCAGATCCCATGAGATACAAGAAGTAAAGATGCAGTAAAGTGCCTGGAATATGTTGGACTTTAAAGAAAATGTTAGTGTCTTCTTTTATCCTGCAGATCCAACTTCACAAACACACACAAAATCATCTATCTTGATCAAAAACTACTGGCATCAATCAAATACTGTCTACACAATAAACTAGTTACTCTATAAATACCATGGATTTGTATCTTAACTCTTTGTAATGCCACAGATTCATTTGACTACATTTTCTATATTCCAAAACTTTTAATTTTGCTTTTCAAACAAACAAAATCTGTGAATAAGTGCAATTAAGGGGGATGAGAAATTTTCTCCAACACTCTCTTCTCTGTTGCAGGCATTTACTCAGTGGCAAGTTATTGCCAGCCCAGCCCTACTCCTTACTCTCTTTTCCCCTGAACTTAAAAAAAATTGTCTGCTCTTTATTCTCTTTTGTAAACAATATCATTTCTAATAAACATGTGGAGACATCAACTACATGTCAAGCACTGTGCTATACGAGAATCATTTTATCCTAAACAAGTTCTCTTTCCTAAACCCTCTGAATCTGAAGGTTTTTCTTCCTTGTCCATCTTCTTGAATCTTACCCTCCATAAAAATTAATAACAACAATAGAAACATGTAAAGAGTTGAAAGAGAGAGTTATTGCTATGAAGGTAATATTAAGCAGGGTCAGAATGTGATGTGCATAAATTTTACCAAAATAAAAGACAATCTGAATTCAGGTGGAATTCACTGCTCTAAACCAGGCTGGGTTTTTTATTGTTGTTGTTGTAGTGGTGATTTGTTTTGGTCATGGTTATTCTTTGGAGTTTTTAATGTATTAAACTGAATCCTTTCAACTTCCTTTCACTCCTTCTGCCACTACCTCTATGATCTAAGCCACCATCATCTCTCATGGATGATTTTAACAGCCTCCTAACAGGTATCCTTTCTTCCACCTTACCCACTACAGTTTAGTCTCAGCACAGAGGCCAGAGTGCCCATATGTCACTCATCAATTCAAAATTCCACAATGGCTCCCCATTTCACTAAGTAAAGGCAACAGACTTTTCAGTGGCCCTCAAGGGCCCATGGGACCCAGCCCTCCTTTCCCCACCAGTCTTCTCTCCTGGTACTCTCACCCTTGCTCACTCCACTCTAGGCACACAGGCCTCTTATAAGGTCCTCAATTGCACCAATTAGACCTTCATCATAAGGGTGTTTGCTACCTGCTTCCCCTAGATCTACTAGTCACCTCTCATGAGTCTTTGCCCAAATGCCACCCTCCCATCAAGGCCTATCCTAATCATCCTATAAACATTGTCCATTGCTCCTTTGAGCCCACTCCACCCCAGAATCCTCAATCTTCCTTACACTGTTATACATTTTTCTTTGATGCATAGCATTTATTACCTCCCAACATATATAAAAGTTATACTATGTCTACAAGACCTTGCAATATAAACTGTAAGGGCAAGGATTTTTAACTGTCGTGTCTATTGATGTTTCTAAAGTGCCTTGAAATATGCCTGGCATAAAGAAGATACTCAACAAATATTCATAAAATTAGTGAAAGAATGAACTATCTTACTGTATTTCTTTGGGGGTTTATATCTTACAGATGACTTCACAGAGAGAAAGAAGTCTGAATGCAAAACTTTATGAATTATTTTCTTATTTACCTCTAGGAATTTTTGATGTGGTTTGTCTGACTTCACAGCATTATCAAGGAGGCATGAAACATAAATACAAAGTGAGGCAGTGTTCAGAGCAATACCCTCATCAAACGCAGTACCAAAAGGAGAAAATTTTTTATATTGCAGCTGAGGAAGTTGTGTGGAATTATTCTCCTAGCAGGACGTGGGAAAGAGAACTGCACCATTTACAAAGAAAGGAGAAGTATGGTGATAACTTCAGTCTCTAACTAGGAAGGCTTCATCCTGTAGTTTCTCACCCTTTCTTTTCAGTGTGTGTGTGTGTGTGTGTGTGTGTTGTAATTTTTTGTGTTTGGTATGGTATGTGTGTGTACTATGCATGTATGTGATTGGTATGTGTTTATGGCATGTGTGTGTTTAGGATACATTCAAATTTTGAAGTTACAAATAACTTCAAAATGTGTGTGTATAATATCTTAAATTCCAAATGACTTAAAATCTTTCTAAATATCTAAATAACTTCTTCTGTGCATTGTTTCTTCTTGTCTCTCTTTCCATTTCTTGCATCCTATTTTCCTTATGGGTGCTACCATCCAATTGTTTCACTTTGAGGTATAATAAAAATATTTTTAGCTACATTTAACATTTGGAATCAGTCAGATTTTCCTTTTGTCTACATTCATCTCCATCTACACCTGTTCCTCTGAAAACCTCAAATTAAAGACACTAATTTTCCTTTTAGTAAAATTTGATTTTTAACTATAGTTTTCTCTCTTACTATTTATTCATTTATCAAAACTAAAATTTTATTCTGAAAATGTGTTTTAAAGTATGGAATAAATATTCAACAATCTTACCAGAATGAATATATTTTTAAAAAGAAGAATTACTTTCCAAGGTACAATAGCTTCTAGATATTAATAAATTACATTATTTCAATAAGAAGTTCTTCCATATGAGAATGTATCTAATTTAATTGTTAAATTAACTAATTTTGTGGGTTTTGTTTTTATTTTCATTTTCTTAAAGTGAAACAAACATATATTTGGATAAAATTGGGACATTTCTTGGGTCCAAATATAAGAAAGTCGTATACCGTCGATACGATGATATCACATTCACAAAGCAAACAAAAAGAAATGAAGATGAAAAGCATCTGGATATTCTAGGTATAGATATACAGTAAGATTGATTTGGGGTGTTTGCTTCTTGTTTTCAGCCACTAGAGATTGTTGCACACATTGGGAATACTGTCAACTTCCATCTTGTCAAAGAAAAATGCCTATAATGCTAACTCTAATTTGTTTTACTGGAAAAAAAGAGTGGCTCAAGTATTGTTTAAAGGAAAGTAAAGAGATTGCAGAATATTAATATGGTCAGTTTCACATTACTTGGCTTCTTGCACTCAGAATTCAAGAATTATGGATCTGGGAGGGACCTTAGATGTAGCATGTAGAGATAATTGCATTGAAATTAAAATGAAGCCCAGAAATTTGTCTATAGTGAGCAGGGGGACTTCTTTGCTTAAATTTGCTTTTAATTTAAACACTTTGGTGTTCCGACTCAATTTCATCTCTGTCCAAGAGTGAGGAAAATTATAGCCCTTTCTTCCAACCTTGACAGATCAGCTAGGAAACCTACACCACTGAGCACTCACATGTAACATTTTCATAAGTCACATGTCATTGTTTAGGCTTCACGTGGCATTTCCATAGGTCATATGATGACTTCATATGTAAAATGGCTTTTCCATATGTTGCCTAGTATTTCCAGAAGTCACATGGTATTTCCATATGCCCAATCTTGTTTGGTGCCTGCTATCTATGTATCTATCAAAGGGCATTTTTGGCATGGGATTCTGAGAAGATGGATTTACATGCTGATGAAGGGAATGGTTATTGTTCTGGACTTTTGAGCTTGCCCCTTTTTGAGGGAGGGAGACAGGGAGGTCTGTGCTATCTAGTACCCTCTACTGGTAGGTGGTTCCCTATCTTTAGTAACAGCTGGATGTTTGTTTTCTCTAGGATTCTGGCCAAATGCAACAAGATAAATAACACAATATGACTCTCTATATCCCATTATCATTTATACAACAAAAAAGAAAACACTTTATATAAAAGGAAAAACAAGCACAGCATTTGGGAAGGTAGAATTACACGAGCGTCAAAGAGGTGTTGACTTTAGCTTTAGTCAGTGTTCACCAGGTCTCTTCAGGGCTCTGATTTTAGTAATTATAGCACAAGTTTGAAGAGAGTTCTTACTGTTTAGTTCATCTCAAAATCATCTCTGTTTCAGAATTTTTAGAGCCACCAATTCAATCTGCTTTCAAATAGAAAGAAGATTTATAGCAAATGTTATACCTTCAGTTCTTGGCCTGGGATGAAAGAGAGAAAGAGTAAAATTAAGGGGTCTTTGGTCTATCAGAGAGAATATTACCCTGGATCATAAAAAGGCCTTGTAGCTCCTTCCAATTTTCCACTAGGGTGAAGGGGGAAAAGAATTAAAGGCTTAAATGATGATGTTGGGTCAAGAAAGAAAGTAAAGTGCTCCATTTCTAAATTGTGTGTTTTTGTATGCATTACCTGATGCTCATCAAAGTAGGTTTTCTAGAGATGAAGCTTATAAAAATTCTAGATGACTAAAATTTTCCAGGCAAAAATCATGTTTTATAAATCAGCAATGATCCACTTGATAAATGTGTTTGTGTTTTATTTGGCACATGTTAAGGAAAAGGATAAGAATAAGTTACTCTGTAAATACTTGAGGACAGATGACTCATAATTCAAAATAAGTAAAGATTATTTACACATTTTTCTTCTTATATTTCCTAGGTCCTTTAATATTTGCCACTCCTGGTGAAAAAGTCCGGATTATCTTTAAAAATAAAGCCTCAAGGCAATATTCTATTTATGCTCATGGAGTAAAAACACAGAATTTCACTGTTGTTCCAACACAGCCAGGTAACTGCTTTGGGAGGGAAAAAAAAAAAAGCTTTTATACAAGTCTATGGGGTTAATGTTCCTTCTTAAATACGGATGTAGTTCCAGATGAGAAAGATCACTGGACTAGTAAGAAGGGCCTGAAGAACTTGGGAGAGGAATTCCTTTTGCAAATTGAGTTTGCTTCCAGGAGGAAGCACCATAAGCAAAACTTTCCAGTGTATACAATTTCTCCTCTAGAGCTACCTCCCTCCCACCTCTCCACCTATCCAGCTGCCAAGTATTCTTATATTCAATCTCTCCAACTCAAATGCTAAAGTAGGAGTTGAGTACAAGATGTAGTATGTGAGGAAGGGGCAGGGATAGAGTTGAGCTGCTAAGAGGAAGTGATGAACCTCTTGTATTAATATTTCTAAGGCATCACCACTTTAGAGCATGCCATTCACTTTCTCAACTTAGAAGAAAATGAAAAGGTTTTACCATATGCTTAGGAAGCTGACTCTGAAATGAAGATTTGTGTGCAGGTAGTGCTCTTGGGATCAATGACAGTGGAGAGAAAGAGAAGGAAGCAGAATTGATCAGGGGGGAGAGGTTGAACAGAGACGCAGTCTTAATAGAAGTCACAGCCAACCATGCAAGAAGTTCTGAAGAGAGGGTGGCCCCAGCTGTCCTGAGTTGGGGTGAGAGAGCTGGCCCTGTATGTCCCTGTGTCACCAAACCGGTTCCATGCCAGGGCCTGGCCCTGCACCAGCATGGCCTGGGACATTTCCAGTGTGAGGCAACCTCCAGGCTCCTGAGGAAAGATTTCAAGAATGATTTAGAGTGAGAATGAAAGTAAGTTTTATTCAGGTAGAGACAAAGAGAGGGGCCAGGACACAGGCACCGTTGTGAAAGAAGCAAGAGTCTGAGTGAACCGGGGAAACTCGCAAGTGAGTTGTGCAGTGGGTAAGTCAGTTCTTGGGATTTTATGTGTTTCCAAGGGTAGGTTATTTCTGAACTTTGTGGTGCTAAATTCTGACTCTGTCTTCTTGCTGTGGGGGATGTCTTGTTCCTAATATGGTCCTTTCCGGAAGTGTCATGGCCATTCACCCCCTTAGCCCCCTTCTACTTGTGGTGAGTTTCCATTACAATGATGGTGTAATGAGCTTTGGATCAGTATCTGGTCATTTTTTTCTTGGAATGATCTGGTTTTAGCCAGTCCTGTTGTTGTTGACTTCTGTGACCACCACAGGGGTTTCCTGCCATGAGCTAGTTCTCTTTGGTCATAAAAGGAGGTGAGAGGACCTAGTGGTTTATTGGCCTGTGATGTTGGCTCGTACTTTCTCACTCCACTCATCAGAATTTTCCCCAAACTTCTTTCTATTCTGCCTCCCCTGCAGCAGTCATTGGATGCAGGTTTTGGCAAGAAGGGTTTACAGCCAATGGAGTCAGTCCTTTGTTGTTAAAGAGGGATCGAAGAGGGGTATCCAGAATGTCCTCCATAGTTCCCCACAAAAACAAGAAATTCTAGAAATTAAGGGTATCAAGGAAAGAGCCACTTGACTGTGGTTGAAATATTTTCTTTTGATTTTAAAAACAGTCTTATATTACAATGTGAATTGCCTATCAAGGGTGTTTGCAAGTCAGCACTATGTACTGGTTAATCAGGAAAGGATCACATTCCCTGTATTCCACAGACACTTCTGAGTATTTGCTGTGCCCCAGGCCAAGTGTGGTGTGCTGGAAGGGCAGGGTAAAAAGTAAGTAGGTAGTTAAAGACTTGGAAGTAGGGAGACTGGGGATAAGGTTGGTTAGTGGAGGATGAAAACTATGTCACAGGTGCTTAGGAAAATTAATTTAATACTCTGGAAGTGGGAGGTGGAGGATTATACAGCAACGGGTAAGAGTAGGTCATCAAAAGAACTTTCCTGCAAGAGTCAATAGGGATCATTCTGCAGGGATCATTCAAATAGTTCTGGGTGGAAAGGATGTCTACATAATCCACAAATTGGAAAGTTCAGAGCTGGGATTCAAAACAAGATTGTCATATTCTAATGCCTGAGTTATCATCACAACAATAAATGTTTGTTGAATGAATGAATTAGATATTTAATAACTGACATTTTTCAATGGCAGAATCGCTGTAAGGTTTTGTTCCAATAACCCTGACTACATAATAACCAACATCATAATGACATTGAACTTGCCCAATGGCCCAGGTAATGCAACATCAAGGGCTTCGTTTGCATCATCTCATCTGATTTCTAAATTCCTGTCTTATGTGCATGTGGAAACAGAAACTCAGAAATATAAACACATTGTCTAAAATCACAAAGCTAGGAGCAGTAGATCCAGAGTGGGGGAAAAACAAAACAAAACGAGGACTCTGTTGCCAATTATTTGCATAGCTATAGCATCTTCTCATTATCTGGTTCTCCATACAGAAGTATGGTTTAAAAGATTCTATATTAATACATTGTATTTGCCTATTTTTAGGAAGAATCCGAACATACATTTGGCAGATTCCTGAAAGAACTGGTCCTACCTCAAAGGACTTTGAATGCATACCTTGGTTTTACTATTCCACTGTGAACATGGTTAAGGTAAAGTTTAAATCAAATCTCAGTTTTTATTCTATCTCCTCCTAGAAATTATAATGGAAGGAAGAATGAGTTTATTTGTTTATTTTTAAAAATCTTAGTTCTATGTAAAGTTTATATTAAGTAACCTAAATATTGCTCAGCTTTTAGTCCTACACAGGCTTGCATCTTTCAAGAATAAATTATTGCATTATGATTACCTATATTTAGGACATTTTTCAAAATGTCACTATAACATCCTCTTTGTTTCATTGAGTCAGATCTGAGTAACAGAAAACAAAGTACAGAGTCTGAAAATTCTATAATTAATAGAAATAAATATATACATACTAGAGGCCCAGTGCACGAAATTCGTGCATGGGGGGGGGGTGCCCCTCAGCCCAGCCTACACTGTCTCCAATCTGGGACCCCTGGGGGATGTCCGACTGCCAGTTTAGGCCCGATCCCTAAACTGTCAGTCGGACATCCCTCTCACAATCCAGGACTGCTGGCTCACCTGCCTGCCTGCCTGATTGCCCCAACTGCTTCTGCCTGCCAGCCTGATCACCCCTAACCACTCCCCTCCAGCCTGATCAATGCCTAACTGCTCCCCTGCCAGCCTGATTGCCCCCTAAATGCCCTCCCTTGCCGGCCTGATGACCCCCAACTGCCCTCCCCTGCAGGCCTTGTCCCCCCCAACTGCCCTCCCCTGTAGGCCTGGTTGCCCCCAACTGTCCTCCTCTGCAGGCCTTGTCCCCCACAACTGCCCTCCCCTGCAGGCCTTGTCCCCCCCAACTGCCCTCCCCTGTAGGCCTGGTTGCCCCCAACTGTCCTCCTCTGCAGGCCTTGTCCCCCACAACTGCCCTCCCCTGCAGGCCTTGTCCCCCCCAACTGCCCTCCCCTGTGGGCCTGGTCGCCCCCAACTGCCCTCCTCTGCTGACCTGATCGCCCACAACTGCCCTCCCCTGCCAGCCATCGTATGGTGGCCATCTTTGACCATATGGGGGCAGCCATCTTGTGCAAGTGTGTGATGGTCAATTTGCATATTACCACTTTATTATATAGGATTACATATTTTTTAAAACCCTCAACTCTGGAGTTTTAGTTTATTTGCATTTTTTAAAAAAAAGAGTTTTCTCTTTGAACTTTTAGTTATTTGGACCACTTTGTAGCTGGAACAAAAATCTACTCAGACATTCAACCCCAAAACAAAATTAATATAAACAAACTAAGGCTCCTGGCTGGAGGTGCTGTGGGAACAGAGGCATCACAGGAGAAAGGATCTGAGACCTTTAGAATCTCTGCCAACCAACTCCAATGCCAGGGAATTCTAATTAAAACCAAAGTTCTGTTCTTTAATTACATTTTCAAAAATAGAACTAAATCCATTGAGGAATGTGTCTAAAATCCCTTCCAGGAGTTTGTTGTTCTCTTTAAACTTCAACTCCAATCAATGAGATGACAATTTTTCTTTAATCAAAGATTTAGCATGTTTTGTTCCTTACTCTCAGACTTAGAATCCTAATAATTAAAAACTTAGGATCTGTAAAAGAAACAAACAAACAAAAAACCCTCAGGATCTGATCTCACTAAAACCAAAACTTGATTCCATTCTTTTTATTGATTGGGGGAAATTTTTAGTTGTGGGCCTGGTTAATAATCTTGCTTTGTTTCTTCAGGATCTTAACAGCGGGCTGGTAGGCCCTTTGATAGTATGTCGCAAAAATACCAAAGCCAACATAGTTCACCGTGTTCTCCACTTCATGATTTTTAATGAGAATGAATCCTGGTACTTGGAAGAAAATATCAACACCTATTCTCTAGAACCGAACCAAGTAGACCGGAATGATGATGCTTTTAACTTGAGCAACCAAATGCATGGTAATGTCCACTAACTGACACCCCAACTGTAGCCTACAGGGTGTTTTCCACAAAACAAACAGATGAGGTTCAAATTTGTCAAGCTCAGCACAGTTTAGAAAACATAGATACATACAGTTGGGTATATATCACATGACAAACTTTTCCCATAAATGGCCAGATAGTAAAGAATTTGGGCTGGAGGTGGCTGCAGGGACAGAGGCAACATTCCATCTCTGCCATAAGCTATCTTCCTCTCTGTTCTTATAGCACAAAAGCCCCCATAGACAAGAGGCAAACAAATAGAAGTGGCTGTGAGCCAACACAACTTTATTTATAAACACTGAAATTTATAGTTCATATAATTTTCACATGTCAGGAAATATTTGCCTTTTTAAATATTTTTTAACTATTTAAATATTTAAAAACCACTATTTGCTCATAGGCCATAGAAAAATGCAATGAATGGGCTGGATCTGGTCTCTGAGCTGTACACCACTATCTTAGTAGTGTGGCAAATTCTTAAGCCGTGCAGGCAACGGAAAACCAGGAATATCAGCTGCCACTTCTGGAGGGCCTTACTAAACACTTTTCCAAACATTTCACCTGGGTAAACATAGGGACAGTTGGGGTTTGAGGCAAACCGGAGAGCACCTGGCCCCACGCACTCCTCCCCACCACCATCACCAAATGACCTTCATAGGCAGAGCTTTTAAAATCCCCATGCTTGTCAATCAAAATTCTCTTATAGGTTGATTGTAAAAAGGCTCATTCTGTTTATGACTTTCCCCATCTAGAATCACAGCAATAAGACAATTATTCAACTAGAAAACACATAAACAATCTCAATCACAATCTTACTTAACCTAATCTTTAGGAAGCTCAAGAAGATGACTAGGTAAGGGAACCTTAACTAAGGCAAACCCAAATATGATCATTTCCAATGTCTTAGTTTTTCCCCCACAAGAAATATATGTAAACTTAAAATTAATTTAAGGACTACATCCATTCTAATTATCATCTTACTAGTCCCTAATGAGATACACAGACCCAGCTGGGCCATCTTCTATCCAGCTGTTCACAGTGTGGGGGCTGCAGATTGTGCATGACTACAATTCAAGGCTGACTTTGGGGAATGTTGCAACTGAAACAGAAACACGGGGCTGTCTTTTACATTCCTTATTTGAAGGTCAAAAAAGGTTTCATGAAGGGAGAAGACATTGAGTATTTAAGGATGCATAAGAATCTGTCTAGTAGAAAATGAGAGGAATGTGAGCTAAGTCACACAGCACCTGGAAAGAAAAAGCCAACAGAATTGTGGAAGACATTGAATACTTTGTTAAGAATGTAGACTTGATCTAAACCAGGGCTTCTCAAGCTTGCCTCTATTGACATTTTGGGCCAGTTAACTTTTTGTTGTGTGAGGCTGACCTGTGCATTGTAGGACGTTTAGCAGCATCCCTGGCCTCCATCTTATAGATGCCAGTAGCGCCTTCCCCCAAGTTGTGATGGGGAAGGCGCTAAAAATGTCTCTAAGGCTAAGCATTGCCAAAGGTCTCCTGGAGGACAAAGTTCTGTTGAGAACCATTGTGCTAAAGGCACCAGGGGCACTGAGCTAGGGAACAATAGGAATAAATGCATATTTCAGGAGCAGCTCTGGCAATTATCTAAGCACTTGTGCTGTAAGTGTGGTCCATGGATCAGCAGCAGCAATGTCACTTGAAAGTTCGTGAGAAATGCAGAACTTTAGGCTTCACAGACCTAGTACATCATAATCTGCAGTTTAAAAATGTTTATTGAATTTATTGGAGTGACATTGATTAATAGAATTATATAGGTTTCAGGTGTACAATCCTACAATACATCATCTGTATATTTTATTGTGTTCACCACCCCAAGTCAACCTCCTTTCATCACCATTCATCCCCCCTTTACTCTTTTCTACCACCCCCAACCCCCTTTCTGGCAATCATCATGCTATTTTCTGTGTTTTTGTTTTGCTTTGTTTGTTTGTGGTTCTGCTAGATCTGCATTTTAACAAGATTCCCAGAGCAGATGCACATTAAAGTTTGAGAAGCACTGGCCTAAAGCAATCTCTTTGTTTTTTCTATTACATCTCTCCACCAGCTAAAAGTGTTAGAACCCTGCCTACATTAATATATGTTTATAGATTATATCTTTCTAACACTGTATTAATGCATTTTATACATTTCAAAAAATGAACACAAAATAGAAAGTTGAAAGAGAACATTTTAATATTTTCTTCCTATTACCCTTTGAAAACCATACGTACATAGGGGATTAGAGAGGGAGAGAGACGAAGAGCTGGGACCTCAGGCAGATGGCATTTCAGTGATACCAGTGACAGATCATGGAAGTCTGACTTAGGGCAGTTAAATGAGAACACACACTCCTAATATTCTAAGAACCTCTTGTGATAATTTTAAATATACTTTAAATACATAGACATGTTAAACTATCCATCAATTTAAGTATCTTTAGTTATGAAATATTCTAATCCAACCCAATTGTGTTAAAGCAGCGGTTTTCAACCTGTGGGTCATGACCCCTTTGGGGGTTGAATGACCCTTTCACAGGGGTCGCCTAAATACATCCTGCATATCAGATATTTACATTACGATTCATAACAGTAGCAAAATTACAGTTATGAAGTAGCAACGAAAATAATTTTATGGTTGGGAGTCACCACAACATGAGGAACTGTATTAAAGTGTCGCGGCATTAGGAAGGTTGAGAACCACTGTGTTAAAATCAAGTCAATTCCTCATTTGCTCAAGCAAAAAAAAAAAAACCTCACTAGTATTAGACACAGCCATGAATGGATGTTTAGTCATGTTTAACTGAATCCTTAGGCTTGTTTCAAAATCCTCATGACCTCTGAAAACATCCATGATACTTTCTTTCTTTTTTAAAAATTTATTGGGGTGACATTCATTAACAAAACCATACAGGTTTCAAGTGTAAAACTCAACAAAACATCATCTGCATACTGTATCATGAGCCCATGGCCCAAAGTAAAGTATCTCTCTGTCTCCATTTATCCCTTCTTTGTCCCCTTACACCTCCCCCCAACCCTTTTCCCTCTGGCTATCACCATATTGTTGTCTCTGTCTATGTGTTTTATATAGGTAAATTTTTTTTAGTTAATCCCTTCATCTTTTTTGAACCTACTACCCCAACCCTCCTCCCCTCTGTCAGTCTGTTCTATGTATCTATGTTTCTGTTTCCATTTTGTTTGTTAAATTATTTTATTCATTAGATTCCACATATAAGTGAGATATATGATATTTGTCTTTCTCTGACTGGCTTATTTCACTTAGCATAATATTCTCCAGGTTCGTCCATGCTGTCTCAAAAGGTGAGATTTCCTTCTGTTTTATGGCTGAGTAGTATTCTATTGTGTAAATATATCACAGCTTTTTTATCCACTCATCTTTCAATGGGCACTTGGGCTATTTCCAAGTCTTAGCTATTATAAATAATGCTGCAATAAATATAGGGGTGTATATATTCTTTCAAGTTAGTGTTTCAAGTTTCTTCAGATATATTCCCAGAAGTGGAATCATTGGGTCAAAAGACAGTTCCATTTTTAATATTTGAGGAAATTCCATACTGTTTTCCACAGTGGTTGCACCAATCTGCATTCCCATCAACAGTGCACAAGGGTTCCCTTTTCTCTAGATCTTTGCTAGCACTTGTTGTTTTTTTATTTATTAATGATGGCCATTCTGAAAGGTGTGAGGTGGTATCTCATTGTGGTTTTAACTTGCATTTCTCTGAACAGTGATATTGAACATCTTTTCACATGGCTATTGTCCATCCGTATGTCCTCTTTGGAGAATTGGTTATTCAGATCCTTTGCTCACTTTTAATTGGATTATTTATTTTCTTGATGTTGAGTTGTATGAGTACTTTATATGTTTTGAATATTAACCCCTTTTCAGATGTATCATTGACAAACATGTTCTCCCATTCAATAGGTTGCCTTTTTCATTTTGTTAATGGTTTCTTTTGCTGTGCAAAAGATTTTTAGTTTGATGTAGTCTCATTTGTTTATTTTTTCCTTTGTTTCCCTTCCCCAAGGAGATATATCAGGAAAAGTATTGCTTGAGAGATGTCTGAAATTTTACTGCCTATGGTGTCTTCCAGGATTTTTATGATTTCACATCTTACATTTAAGTCTTTTATCCATTTTGAGTTTATTCATGTGTATGGTGTAAGTTGGTGATCTAGTTTCATTTTTGGCATGTATCTGTTCAATTTTCCCAATGCCATTTATTTTTTTAAATATGTTCTGACTGCCCTAGCCTGTTTGGCTCAGTGGCTAGAGCATGGGCCTGTGGACTAAAGGGTCCTGGGTTTGATTTCGGTCAAGGGCACATGCCCGGGTTACGGGCTCAAATCCCAGTAGGGGGCAGGTGATCAATGATTCGCTCTCATCATTGATGTTTCTATCTCTCTCCCTTCCTCTCTGAAAGCAATAAAAATATATTTCAAAAATAAATAAATAAAATAAAAATAAATATGTTCTTATTGATTTCAGAGAGAGGAAAGGAGAGGGAGAAAGAGGTAAAAACATCGATGATGAGAGAGAATCATCAATTGGCTACCTCCTTCATGCTCCTTACTGGAGATCAAGCTGAAACTTGGGCATATACCCTGACCAGGAATCATGGGTCAATGCTCAACCACTGAACCACACCGGCTAGGTCCAACAGCATTTGTTGAAAACATTGTCTTCCCCCCATTGTATGTTCTTGCCTCCTTTTTCAAATACTAATTGACCATAAAGGTGTAGATATATTACTGGGCTCTCTATTCTGTTCCGTTGATCTGCCTGTTCTTATGCCAGTACCATTCTGTTTTTTGTACTATGGCCTTGGACTATAGTTTGATATCAGGTAGTGTGATACCTCCAACTTTATTCTTCTTTCTCAAGATTGCTGGAGCTACTCAGGGTCTTTTGTGGTTCCATATAAATTTTTGGAATATTTGTTCTAGATCTGTAAGATATGCAATTGGTATTTTAATAGGAATTGCAATGAATCTATAGGTGGCTTTGGGTAGTATGGACATTTTAATGATGCTCATTCTTCCTATCTATGAATATGATATATGCTTCTGCTTATTTGTATAATCCTCAATTTCTTTATTTAGTAGCCTATAAATTTCCAAGTGCAGTCTTTTGCCTCCTTGGTTAAATTTATTCCTAGGTGCCTTGTTTTTATTATTGCAATAGTAAATGGGATTTTCTTAATTTCTCTTTCTGATAGTTCATTATTGGTACATAAAAATGCCATCAATTTCTGAATATTAATTTTGTATCTGGATATTTTCATTGCTACTTCATAACTGTAATTTTGCTACTGTTATGAATCGTAATGTAAATATCTGATATGCTATATGTGTTTTCCGATGGTCGCAACTCACAGGTTGAGAATCGCTGCTCTAGAGCCTTTTGAAGAAAGACTTAAAGTGGGCCCAAACTTGTCATACCCCACAGCCCCTTTCACTTGGTGCAAGCTCATTAGGGTGGGAAACTGGGTAGGGAGGACAGGGCAAGTGAATTCTCTACTTGGGGGCAGTGTATTCAGGCACTCAGTGGGGAGAATGTGGTCCCCTACTCCAGAGCCATACTACTCAGTCTCTGCTAGAGTTTCCAATTCTAGCTCCCCCAGGAGAACTATACCACCAGTTCAGATTGGATGTAGCCTGCTCTCCCCACTGCAGGAGCAAGCTCAGCAGGGCGGAGCCACTGGGACTTTGAAAAAGAGATCAAGAGAGTTTTTTGTTGAGGCTGATACCAGCAGAGCCTGTGGTAAGGGAGCGAGCTTTAAGACTCCCCTTGGCTGCGTAGCCATACCCACTCAAGCTGGACCAGAGTATCTGAGGGAAGTGTAATTCAAAGGTCCCGGCTCTGAGTGGTGTTCTCTGCCCCACCACAACCCTCCCTCAGATCTCAACTCAATGTCTGAGGCCACCAGAACTTGGGAAGATAGAACAAAACAGTTTCCCATTTGAAGTGATGCTGGCCAAGCCTGCAGGTGAAGGGGAAGACTGGCCCCCATTCCAAAGCCTCACAGCTCAATGTCTGTCTGAGTGCCAATAGTTTCTCCAAAGAAAGAACACAGCAAAGGTCCCTATTGGGTTCAGCCAACATTCCCTTCTGCCAGACTCAAGCTTGACAGGGTGGTGTCATCAGTATTTGAGGACCAAGTTAGTGGACTCCCCAGGCTGGTGCTGTAAGAATAGGAATGCCCAATCCTGGGAAGATGCTGCCTTAGGGTGATGTGGGATATTGACTCAGGATTGGGATCTCAGTAGCTGACTCTCAGAATTCTCTTCAAGGCCATGCCACCCAGGTCTACTCTTTATGATTTCCATATGCCTTGAGTTGCCTTTCCTCTACCAGAGCCCTGGGTGAGTGTCCTGGAACAAGCTCCTGTGTATTGTCCCTTTAGGAAAGCACCTGGGATTCTAGCAAACTCCCTCCTCTTCCCTTCAGACAGAGTCCCTCCTGGTTTTCACTACCAGATGCTATGCAGGCTCTACCTCCCAGCACTGGTGCTCTGTGTTGGAGGTTCTGGCATGGGACTGAGACCCCATGTTCCTCAGGGGTGTCTTTTGCAACCAAGATATCCCTCCAGCTTTTCAGCTGCCATACATGGGTGCAGGAGCCAGGTCTTTTCACATCTCCACCCTTCTTACAAGTCTCTATATAGCTTTTTCTATAAATCCTTGGATATAACACTCCAGTACAGCTGTCCTTCAGTTGGTCATTCAGGTTGATTGCACTATACTGGTAATTTAGCTGTAAATCTGGTTTGGCACTCAGAGGAGGTGAATGTAGTTCCACTTACTCTATAGCCGCATTGAAACTACCCCGTGACATTTTCTATAAGATGTTGTTTTTAAATACATTATTTCAAATCCTTTTTGAACATAATAAAACTATGTCTACCTACAGCAATTAATGGAAGACTATTTGGAAATAACCAAGGTCTCACATTTCACGTTGGGGATGAAGTGAATTTTTATCTGATTGGCATAGGGAGTGAATTCGACCTGCACACAGTTCACTTCCATGGCCACAGCTTTGACTATACGGTAAGAACCTTGGGAAGCTCCATTTAATTCCATGGCAAGGTAACAAACTATGTTCAATACATATAATGTATAATATATTAGATGCAAGTAAATAATTATGCATTTAGCTTTTTATATCTCATGGACATTTGATAAATGCTCGTGAATATATGAATTGCATTTCTCTAATATGAATTTACTCAATAAGTAAATAAGACATTGATAATCATCTTTAGTTGTACCATTGTGTGTGTGTGTGTGTGTGTGTGTGTGTGTGTGTGTGTGTGAATCCTTGCCTAAGGATATTTTTCTATTTATTTTTAGAGAGAGTGGAAGGGAGAGATAAAGAGAAAAACATCAATGTGAGAGAGACACAGTGATTGGTTGCTTCCCTCACATGCCCCAACCAAGGCTGAGGATCAAGCCTGCAACCAAGGTACATGCCCTTGACTGAAATCAAACCTGGGACCCTTCAGTCCACAGGCAGACACTCTATCCACTGAGCCAAACCAGCTAGGGCAGTTTTAACCTTTCTATTCCATCTTTTTTTTTTTTAATTTTTAAACGCTCAAACATAAAACATGAAAGAAAAATATCTTGAGTAGTCATATACATTTTGCCACATTTACTTTCTCCTTATATATTTTTTTCTGAACCTAATTGAAAGCAAATTACAAACATCATGACTCTTCATTCCTAAATACTAGAGTATGTGCACCCTAAGAATAAGGACAATCTCTGCCCCAACAACAATAACATTTCACACCCTAAAGAGAACAGTAATTCAATAATATAGTCTAACATGCAATCCATTCAAATATCCTTAGGTGTCCCCAAAATGCTCTTTATAATTGTTTTCTTTAACCCAAGATCTAATCATTTATACATAGCATTTGGTTGCCATTGTCATATCTTTCCTAAAAATCAAAATAGGCCTTCTGCCTTTTTTTCTTGATTTTTCCTGAAATTTCATTTTTGAGGGGTCCAGGCCAGTTGTTATGTAGAATATTCCATATTCTGCATTGATCTTATAGTTTCCTGATGATAGAATCCATGTTTAATATCATTGGCAAGGACACTCCATAGGTGATATTATGTACTTCTCATATATCACATCAAAAGGCTCTGCTGTCAACAGGTTCTAATATTGGTGAAGCTAAGTTTGATAACTTTATTAAGATAATGTGTACTATTCTCTCTATTTTAAAAGTATCATCTTCCTATTGTAATTAATAATCTATAGAGAAGAGATTTTTTTTAATGTATTTTATTCTCCTATAATTTTTCACCTTGTACTTTTTTAAAAAAGTTCCATTGATGATCCTTGCCCAAATCAAATTTTATAGTGGGGGTTACAAATAGTGGCTTTCTTCTTCTATCATTCCTTCAACATTTTTTATAAAACAAAAATTTGCTACTAGGTGTCAACTGGCTTTATTGTACCTTTTCATATGATTTTTACCATCTGTTTCTATTTTATGTATTCTTAGTCTCTTTATATCTTCTGTCTGAATTGCTTTCTTTCACCCTATCTGTCATACTTCTCCATAATTGTTTTTTTACTGACCACTTTTGACTGGCCATTTCTCTCATTTATATTAAGTATTTTCAATTTTATCCTTCCCTTTTTCCATTCCCAATTTAGGATTGTTTATTTACTTAAGAAGCATTTTCTTTATTTCCCATCCTAATCCCTTATATAAACACTAGAGGCCTAGTGCACGGGGGAGTGGGGGTCCCTCAGCCCGGCTTGCACCCTCTCCAACCCGGCCCCTCGGGGGATGTCAGACTGCCAGTTTAGGCCCAATCCCGCACCAGCAGTCAGACATCCCTCTCACAATTTGGGACTGCTGGCTCCTAACTGCTCACCTGCCTGCCTGCCTGAATACCCCTAACCACTCTGACTGCCAGCCTGATCGCCACCAACTGCTAGCCTGATCGCCCCAACTGCCCCCCCCCCGCTGGCCTGATAGCCCCCAAATGCCCCCCCTGCCAGCCTGATTGGGGTTGGGGAGCCAATTGGGGGGGTGGGTGGCCATGGGGAGGGGCTGTGGTCAGTGGGCCAGCTGGCCATGCCCCCAAATGGGGTGGAGGGTGCCAATAGGGACCAGTGTCTTGGGGGAGGAGCCATGGGTGGTTGGTTGGCCGGCCATCCCTGCCCCTGATGGGGGGGGGGC